>NC_136484.1:160256861-160409361 GCF_053919585.1 Euprymna scolopes | reverse complement strand
ATGATAGAAGATGTATCAAGGATCAGAAATGGGTATGTTTGATCTGGCAGAATCCTTGTTCATTGATATTGTGGGGTCTGCGTTCGCCCCTGGTCCACAAAGTATGGAAATAAAAAAATAAAAATTAGAAAAAAAAACGTGTACAAGTGTTTTTGATATAGATGTACATAACTATACTTTGACAAGTAAGTTTCTACTTAAATAGGGATGGAATAATAAAATTGTGGGGCCTGCGTTCGCACCTGGTCTACATAGAATGGAAATAGGCACAGGTTTTAATGAAGACTTTTCATATCTATCTGCGTAAGTATACTTTGATAATTATGTTTCAGTTTGAAGAAATATGGTATAAATAAAATTATGGGGTGTTCGTTCGCACCTGACCTCCATATAATGGAAATATATCACAAAGTTTAACAAGTTTTTTTTTAATATAAATCCACAGAATATTGTGATAAGTGTTTCAGTGTGAACAGGTATGGTATAATAAACTATGGGGTTTATCTATTTTATTTTTACTTTCATCATATTTTGCTTTGGTTTTGATACCCCCAAATTCACCCAAATTTACAACCCTTCCTTTTCATAACCTATCATACTTTCATATATCAGAGTCCATTTTCTTTTAATCTTGCTAGTATATATATATATATATATATATATATATATATATATATATATATATATATATATATATATATACTCAGGCGAACGAAAGTAAAAAGACAATTGTAAACACACAGTTGTAAATAATAATAATAATAATAATAATAATAATAATAATAATAATAATAATAATAATAATAATAAAGAAGAGCCTAGGTAGATGAAAACACTTAGGAGGGAGAGCACTAACCAGACCTTAAATTGAAAGTGCACAGAATGCTGGGAACTTGGGGGTGACTTTTTGCAACTTAAATTCATGAAAATGCCAATGACCGTTGCTAGCGATAAACCAATGGTAAATGGCTAATGCGACAAAACAAAGTCATTTTCAAAGATTTACCAAAGCGGTTGAAAGTATTAGAAATCTGGGCAAACTCTTTGTCAATCTTTGAGAAATCACAGATGATGAAATGCGTGAGAACCTCTGGAGTGTATCTACTACTACTACTACTACTACTACTACTACTACTACTCTATCTATCTATCTATCTATAGAAATATAAAAGTGAACGTGTCTGTGTGTGTGTCTCTGTGTGTGTCTGTGTACATTTCCCTTCGCAATAACTCTGTCAATCTTTAGTCTACCGACTCGAAATTTGATTTACAGGATACTGAGATTTGGGAATATCGATGTGATCGGTGTTTAGCCAGAAATTTGGCGATTAAGTGGAAAAGTTCAACGATTTGACCTTTGATAACTCTACCAATTCTATCCGACAATTTTGGGTCTACACACTTGAAATTTTAGATATATGTTCGTTGGACATAGATATAACTTATTAACTTTAGATGCGCCAAAAACAATAAATTTTAAGGGGTCATAATAGGGATTAAATAAAAAAGACCGCTTTTTTTTTGCTCAACATACACCTACAAATACTCGGGCAATGCCGGGCACCCATGCTTATATATATATATATATATATATATATATATATATATATATATATATAGAGAGAGAGAGAGAGAGAGAGAGAGAGAGCGAAATGGAGAGGGAATAAGAGAAACCCTCCTGTCCCTGTGTTTTCTGTAAATACATAAAAGTAATTTTCAAATGTATTGGCGGTATCGTTTACGAAGGTTGATCGTATACCTCAGCAATTAGAACCGGCAACTAAAATCCATATATTTCATTGTTGCATAATCCAGATCACTGAGAAGTGACGCTAAACAATAAATTTGCCTAGAAAGCATGCTGGGTCTTCGTGTGGTAGAGAAAGTGCACACAAAAAAGGTGGTCACAATTCTATACAGGTACTAGAAACTGACGTCAAAGCGAGGTCAAATTTTAGGACGCGAAATATCTGGTCAACTACTGACCAAATTTATTCGAAGCAATGCAGGTCGGTAAGTTTTAGTCGTCTGAGCCATAAAATACAACGGAGGCGAGACGAAGAGTCGAGATAGCGGCGAGCCTTCCCAAATGGTCACCCATCACGTACTGGCCAGGCTCAATGTCGTTTATCGTCGGTTATTTGGCGAGAAGCGGTGTGTTAACGAGATTGTGTCCTACTAACCACACTAAAATGCTGTGATATAGCGAAACATTCTATCTGTTGATGGATATAGGTATGAAAGTAACTGCGGTTGCCGCAAGGAGTCGAAAACCATTATAGAATCGGGGTGATTGCTTGGCCTTCGCGGCAAGATAACATTGTAGTATCTGTTCTTCAGATGCTACACTTCAATTTCTTGTTCTCTGTAAGTGGAGGAGAAATCCTTCACGACTGAGACAATTTTTATTTTTGTTCCTTTTCTCCACGTTAAAAAACGACTCTGGTGTCTAACTCTGTCCCGTGGGGAGGCATTGTAAATAGGGGCAATTATAAACTGAAAGATAAGGAAACATAGGAAAAAAACAGTACAAGTATATATAACAGGTTACATTTGTATGCCAACTCTAATATTTTTGCGTCCCGCTCTGCACACTTAATCTGGATAATTGAATACTTATATTTATATTTCCTTACAACACTATAATAAAATGATATTTTTGCTAGCCCATTAAACCCAGATCGACACAGATTTTTATAGTATAGTTTTTGAAATTAGGATTGTTCAAACTTCCTTGCTCAGGATTTTCCATTCAGCTATTGAATGGTTTGTTCACTCAAATTTCACATGTGACCAGCAGCAAGTTCAATGTGTTCTTTTTTTTAGCGTTTTTTAGTATGTTCTAATAAATGGTGTTTTAAACCTGTTTAATATTTGTACATTCTAGCAAAATTTACACCTGTAAAATTTCATATTCTTAGAATGTTTTCTGGGTACACAATATTAGCCACGATATTGGATCATTTATTAAGTTATATTATTTTAAATTGATAGTTAATCTGCGTTAATATATATTTCACATTTGGATGAGTATTGCAGACTATATGTGAATGTGTAGTAAATCTATATATTCATTCATTTACTAATACGGTGCGTTCGGTTAACTTAATGTTCGAAACTAATTTCTCCTTCAATATCATTGGAAAATATTTCGCTTTACGTTTACTATATTTATAAGTAGTGATATGTGTTGATTGATAATTTTTAATGATGTGACGTCATGATGGTTAGCCATGTGATTTATTTAATTGTATATAGGTTTTGTGATATCGATGTAAACAGGAAAATAGTTTTGGAGATTTTATTTTATTTTTGTAACAAGAATAAATTTGTATTCACCAATGGAGTGCCGAAAGTAATGCTTTTATATAGATTTTTTCTATTTAGATTGATCCTGTTTCAATTTTGGTAGTAAGTACATATTTTTTATAATACCGATACGGTTGCCACTCCGAAATATATTATAAGTCGGTACTTAGGGTGTTTTCTACTTTCCCTTGCGTCTCAGGTTTATTTGTTTATACATAATCGCTTTGGAGAAGATCTTATTAACCAGCTCTATCTTGATCTGAGCCAGGTGGTTCAATGTGGGGTATATTTTGTTGTTACACCCACTTCCTCTAAAACCAAGCATACTGCCTTGTACGCTGAAATACACATCTGAGTCTAGGTAAAAATGTATCACTAATTTTATTGATTAAATGTTCATTTTATCTAGCATGATTAAGTGCATGGATGTTCTGCGATTTTTATACAATATTAACGTTTATCTGCAGCGTAACACGATGTTTATGTACGACGTAGTACAATATAACGCATATTAGATGAAGAAGGCAAAAATACATTGATAAACATTACACAATGTAGAATGAAGCTCTTAAAACAGTATAACTAAAGTATCGCCAGAACTAGTGACGCTATTTCCAAACCGTCGTAAAATCTCAAACACTCAGTGGATAAATTGTATTTTGCGAAGCAGCCTTTATTTTGCTTTCTTGATCTCGGTCAGTGGAAGAGAAATACTTCACCGTTGAGACCATTGTTATTTTTTGTTCCTTGTTTTTCCTCGTTACAAAAACGGCACTGGTTGTTTACTCTGTCCCGTGTAAATACTATTTTTATATTTAGATTATGCATATTACTGTTCTTATCTTCAGTGGTTTTCTCACAACGTTCCGGACGATTTGACTATTTTTGGGTAATTTTTTTGTAAATAAGAGAAAGTTTATCTTGAAGCCAGAAATCCTCACCAATTTCGACCAAACCCTTATATATAATATAGGGAAAGCGTGCTCTTATACTGGATAGAATTCTTTAAATACAAGCAAATTTGAGAGGTTTTTACTAAAGCGAAATTCCGTTCATAGTTAGACATGATTCAACTAAGAAAGTTTGGTGATCACAAACATCGAAACTTTAGAACCTCAAACAGATTAATCAATTAAATTATGCGTCTTCTTCGCCCACTTTCTAAAATAAAAATATGACTATACAGGATAGATAATCCTTGTGTGTTTACAGTATTTTTTTGGAATAATAGAGATTCTATCATTGTTGAAGCATCGAACATTACATTTATATTCATTTCAAATGTATACATCTATTCTTACCTAATAAAGCGAGTTAAAAGTTACTGTACACTGCTTGAAGTAAATTATTGTTTTTAGATTCGTTTAGGCATTTGTAGTAAGAAGTTTCTCAATGTTATGGCGAAAGTTTAAATCAAGGTACCCGAATCTTTCTATGCTGATAATGTTTTCCAACAAATGTTTTACTGTAGTGAACAGTTAAAGATCCATTATTACCAAACTTACTTTTATATTTAAAAAAAAAGTATTGTTTCAGCTATTGTTCTCTACGGTGTGATGTGGACAATAAATCCCTATAGATTCCAAAACGTCCTGGTCAATTTTTTTATGAAATTCACTACAAAGGTATTTTAAGGTTCTTATAGAAATGTTTTTGATAAGTATCGACAATCAATCTGTGAAATAATCTGATGAAAGGAGGAGCAAGCTATTTTAACCAAAGTTAACATCTTAAAAATGTATTTTAGAAGTTTTATTACCATATAAGATCAATAGTCAAAAATATAAACTCCGCAATTAATTATTTTAGATGACAGAGAAGTTTTCGAAACAAATGTTTATAATGAAAGCAAAATTGCAGAATAATACATGGCTTTTTAAATTTTACAATAATTTCAAGTATTATTACCGCACATCAAGTAATGTCAGACAAATAGGATTAAGAGTAGACTATTTGATATGACACAGGGGCGTTTGAAATTAATCTTTTCCTTAGATGACAATTGAAGAATTATGCATAATTCATTTATATAATGACACTTATTATGTTTATTATTTGAATGATATAATAGTACTTTGCATTGTATTAATAATATAATAATATTGTGCATTATTTTAATAATATAATGATATTTTGCATTATTTAAATAATATAATGATATCTTCCATTATTTTAATAATAGTATTTATCATTATTGTAATTAAATAATTATATTTTGCATTATTTTAATGATATAATTATATTATGCATAGTATTGATACCTTAATGATATTTAGCATTATTTTAATGGTATAATGGTAGGTTGACTTATTTTAATAATATAATGATATTTTTCATTAGTTTAATAATAGATTTATATTTTGCGCTACTTTATTAATATAATGATATTTTGAATTATTTTAATAATATACTAGCATTTAGCATAATTTTAATGATATACTCCTATTTAGCATTATTTTTATAATATAATGATATTTTGCATTATTGTAATAATATAACGATATTTTATATTCTTTTACTATAATGATAGTTTGCGTTATTTTAATAACATACTGGTATTTTACTATAATCATATTTTATATTATTTAAATAATATAATGATATTTTGCATTATTTTTATATGATGATATTTTGCATAATTTAATAATAAAATGGTATTTTGCATTATTTTAATGATATACTTATATTTTCAATCATTTGACTATAATGATATTTTCCATTATTTTAATAATATAATTATATTTTGCATTATTTTAATAATATAATTATATTTTGCATTATTTTTATAATATAATCATATTGTGCGTTATTTTAATAATATTATTATTTTTTCATTATTTTAATTATAAAATTTTATTTTGCATTATTTTAATGATATAATGATATTGTTCATTATTTTAATAATAAAATTATATTTTGCATTATTTTAATAATATAATTGTATTTAGCATTATTTTAATGCTATAATAATATTTAACATTATTTTAATGATATAATGATATTTTCCATAATTTTAATAATATGATGATATTTTGCATTATTTTTATAATATAATGATGTTTTGCATTATTTTAGTGATATAAAGAGATTTTGCATTATTTTATATAAATGATATTTTACGTTATTTTTAAAATATAAAGATATTTTACATTATTTTAATGATTTAATGTTGTTTTGCATTATTTTACTATGATGACATATTGCTTTATTTTAATAATATAATGATATTTTGCATGAGTTCATATAATGATATTTTGCGCTATTTTTATAATGTAATTATATTTTTACTTATTTTAAATATATGCTTATATATTTCATTATATTGATAATATAATGATTGTTTGCATTATCTTATATAATGATATCTTGCGTTATTTTAATATTATCATGATATTTTATATTATTTTAATGTTATATTGCTATTTGAATTATTTTACTATCATGATATTTGCATTATTTTAATAATATCATGATATTTTGACTTATTTATATAATCATATTTTGCATTATTTTAATATGATGATATTTTGACTTATTTTAATAATATAATGATATTTTGCATTTTCTAATAATATAATTATATTTTACATTATTTTAATAATATAATTATATTTTGCATTATTTTAATAATATAATTATATTTTGCATTATTTTAATAATTTAATTACGTTTTGCATTATTTAAATAATATAATTTTGTTTTGCATTATTTTACTACAATTATTTTCATTATTTTAATAATATAATTATATTTTGAATTATGTTTATGATATAATGATATTTTGCATTATTTTTATAATACAACAACAACAATAAAAATAATAATAATAATAATTATTATTATTATTATATTATTATTACTATTATTTTTATTATTTGCGTCATTTTCATAATATAATTATGCCTTTTAAACTTTAATATAAAAATAATTTGATAAAACCAACCGTAGTTTTAGCAGGCTAATTATGATTAAAATACATTTTAAGCTTCGTCACGTCGAGAGGCATTTGAACCTTGCTCCAGGTGAATCAATTTTATTGGAGAATGGGTTGTGTCATCTATATTGATGGCATTATTTTTTTTATTTTCTAAGCTTTTTCATAATTAATGCTCACATGAAACCCGATCTCCGGTTTCCCCGTGAAGCATCCATTGCAAGGAATACTATTGCTAATTTAAATAATATTCCTCTCGTTCTATATCTGTTTTCAATAAACATAATTTTATTGAATATCCAATATGTGAAAAACGGTAATCCCCTGAAACCTACAACATGACCGCCTTCATTTCTAATGTTTAAATACTTTTGAGTATGAAACATTCGTTGAGCATCATTCGACCACAGGCAATGCGAGGTAATCCTCCTAGTATATATATATATATATATATATATATATATATATATATATATATATATATATAAAGACAGAGAGATAAACATAAAATTTACATCGGATCTTTATTACATGCTCCTATAAATAAGGATAATCTTAACTAAATAAATAAAGAAGAAATGAGCGGAGAAATCTCCTAGGGTCATAATATTTCAAAGCTAACATATTCCCATCAGAAGTGGAAAAAACGATCATTCTACAAGAGTAAACACAAAGAACACGACAATGATGTAATATCAATTTTAAGGTTATGAATTGTATATTTCAGGGGCGGGGCAAATATAAAGTGCAAAGGAATGAGAGTTTTGAGATAATATAAATATATATAATCTCAAAATTTTAAGGAGAGTATCATGGGTACTAACACTTTATCTTTCTATTGTCGACATTGATATGCCTGTCCAGTAACTATTTTCGTCACCTCTTAAATGTGTATTTTGTAAAGACAAGAGTAACAATCTTCTTAGAAACAACTGACCATGTAACTAGCTTGATATAGATTTCTGCTTGTGCGAACCTATCTGTGTGCAATTAAATATATGGGTATATGCGTGTATTGTCTCGTAAAAGAAATAAATAATTACATCTATTAGCGAAATACCGGATATTTTAAAAGAATGGGTAAAAGTGAGAATATAGTGGAGTGGATCTAAGCACCTTTGGCAAGTGACACTTCTCGGATGTTATAAGATTGTACACTGGCTGTCAGCGCACATAATCGTTATTCTTATTTCCATTTCTATTTGCTAAATTCCCTTACCTGCTAAGCTGTTAAATTCTGTTGAGGTTGGGGCGATTTGATGCATTACCCAGATGGACAAAGGATAAACCGTCATTAATGTGGTTGCATTTTTGTCAGTCCCAATCTTGATAAGTCTGTCCTTGCTAGATTCCGGTTGACGACCCTTCTGAGTAGGTAATTTGATTACAGGTGGATAGAGCTTTTAACTTCTATGTAAATCTTACTGACGGAATGAGAAGATTTATATATTCTAAAACAAGACAATACAACATATTTGAAAGTTTTCTGAAGATTACAGGTGAGAAAAGTTCTGCTCTTTAACGTAGCCAAAGAAATTGTTTGAAGAAAAATAAAGTTCTACTATAGTTAGCACTATCTATTCTTTGATTCTTCACCCCTTAATTCTAAGAAAAGTAATGTTTCTAGAATTAGTATATTTGAAAATTATTTCAGAATTGCTCCTTAACCCCAATCTTACATTTCCTTAATTGATTGGACACGTTGATTCAATTCTTTTATCAATCCTCCATACAATCACATTGTTTTAATCTTCATATGACATTAGTATCAGTCCGACAATTTGCAGGCTTCTATTAGTGATTTAATGCCGACACTTCTACTGTTATGTATTGCTTTCAAACATAACAATATTTTTATTTTTAGTTATTTACATTAAGTGATTTCATCTAGGATTCTACTAAAATATTACCAGTTCTTTATACAAACATTTGCCAACAAGATAAATACGTAGGCCAGATTACGTCGTAACGATTAAAACAGATACAGAAACTATATCTCCCATTTCCATTAGCAAACGTCGCATAAGGGGCTGTTTCCAACTTATCACTTAAACTTCTGCGAATCTGTGACAATGTAGTTTAGTGAACAGATATGTGTTGTATCTTCGAATGTCAGTCTAACCTACTTTAGGTGAAACTACTTCAAATACAACTTAATTACACGGCGTG
Source organism: Euprymna scolopes (assembly GCF_053919585.1). Taxonomy (NCBI): domain Eukaryota; kingdom Metazoa; phylum Mollusca; class Cephalopoda; order Sepiida; family Sepiolidae; genus Euprymna; species Euprymna scolopes. The sequence goes on along the minus strand of NC_136484.1, from coordinate 160,399,949 downwards.
GTGCAGATATATAAAAACGAAGTTAAAACATAAAAATAAATGAAAGCTTTCATATTTCTTTCAAAATGCTACTCTAAGTATTGCTTTTTTTATTTTGAACTGCTTTTCCCCAGTGGCTCCATATCTGATTTATGCACAATATGGGAGTTTGTTGACGTATTTTATATGGCTGTTTATTTATCACGAATGAAGATTCTCATTAAAAAACTGGGTTTATTTCGAGACGGTATAATTTAAACGAAATTAAATCACAGAAAAATAGTTATATGTACAGGGTGTTCGGGAGAAATTTGACATATTTATATTTGGTTACGTTTATCTGCAGTTTACATATATTAACCCACATTTCTCACCATTTTACAGCTTGAACCCTTCTTTATCCATATACAAGATGTCAGAGAGGATAGATAACTGGAACTCACCGAATCATGGAAGAGAATAACTTGCATCTTGATGATTCATGCCGGTCAGCAAAATAAGGACATCATGATTGCTGCCCAATGCTCCCTGAACACTGTAAAACAATCAGCCATGAACTAGAGACTTGCAATGGAGACTACGAGGCTGTAGTAAAAAGAAATATCCATAACAGGCGATCAGATTGCGTTCGCACAACAGAATTTCTCGAAGATCTGTATAGAAACGCTGGCATTGGAATTCGGGCTTTGGCTCGGAAAATGAATGTTTCAACCTCTACCCTGAAGCTTGCACTCAATGAAGACCTTCGTTACTACTCATACAAGCGAAGGAATGGTCAGCTGCTCACATAAAAAGCCCGCGAAAATCGTCTGACAAAGGCGAAGAAACTTCTGAGCAAAGTGAAACATCTTGCTGAACCACAAACCATCTGGTTCTTTTCCGATGAAAAAAAACGTTTGCCAGAGTCAAAAACACAACACACAGAATAACAGATGGCTTGCACACAATCCAAAGGAAATTCCTCGTGTAATGCAAACTAAATTTCCCCAAACCGTGATGGTTTTCGGATGTGTGTCTTCTGAGGGTGATGTGATGCCTCCTCATTTTTTTTCAGAGATGGCCTCCGATTTAATTCAGACGGCTACGTGGAATTGCTAAACGCTGTAGTACAGGCCATGGATAACAAGAATAGCGAATGGTCTGCCGTATGTATGGCAGCAGGATTTGACCCCTTGCCACACCTCTGGGAAAAGTCAAAAATGGTTGTCTGAAAATTTTTATGACTTCACCAGTCCAACTGTTTGGCCTCCAAACTCCCCAGATCTTAACCGCATGGATTATTTTGTATGCGGCGCAGTTGAGAATGGCACAAATCACTGTGCCAGTAATACAAACGCCCAGTTAATGGATAAAATTAAGCTAGTTTTTGAGGCTCTTCAAAGGGAGACTCTAGCATCAGCTTGTTCCAGTTCCGAAGCAGGACTGAGGTTGTGATCGATGCAAATGGTGGTTATTTTGAATAAAACTTGTTGACAGTAGTGTAATTTCTGTGTCTGTTAATTTTTTTCAATTCATTAAATGTTGTACTTACATAGTACATTATCTTTTTCCTTACGAAACCGTCAAATTTATCCTGAACACCCTGTATTATTATATTTGGAATTCATTATTTAGATGAGTATTATTTATATGAATTTATTTATTGCGGACTATTTTTCTCATCTTTATTAGTTGTTGTTTCACGACGTTTCAGCCAATTATTCCTTTCGCCGTCGTAAAATGGAAACCGCGACGGATAGGAACTTCGAATCTCCTAACTAAAATAGTTTTATCATAGAAATATTAGGTGTATTTCCAAAAGCATTTTGGGAATGCATAATTTAAATACAGTTTGCAGAAAATCAGGCCCAGCGTATAGGTCGAAATCGATACATTCACGTTGTGCAAAGGTTACACATTAAGTTAGGTTTAATCTGAAAAAAATAATGTGTGAAATTTTGTCTTCAAACTAATATATTGTGCCTGTCTTTAGAACGCAGTTATTCGGCTTTATATATCCGCATTGAAAATACTTAAATTGTATTAAATCGTAGGAAAGATCTAGCCAATATACAGATCCATTTCGTGAAATTATTTGTTCAGAAAATGTTTTTCTCTGTAAATTGACCTCTGCTCGGAAGAATAGTGCGCCGTCCTGCTGAAACCATATAGTGAATTGTCAAACCAAGCTAAACTTAATATTACTGACACTTCCAAGGTTTTCAATTAATGAAAATATAGTTGTCAATTGAAAGTTCGCCGTCTGTAAAAATGTCACTCTTTGTAATTATCTACGTTTGTGACAAAACTGAATGAAAATAATTCCTATATGGAAGGCAAAAAAGTAATAATTTTATGGCATAAATAATGCAATTTGATATGAATATAAAATATCTAGTTGTAAACAGTACGTAGATAAAAGGGAAACGTGTATATAAATGTACATATCAAACACTTATCCCACTAAAAAGAACCCCTATACATCAAGGTATTCTTCTGTAATGTCGTCTTGTTTTAACTATATAAAAATCTCGACAACCATTGTTCGGATAAGTGAAAACTAGAGGAGAAATTTTGTAATGATCAAAATTAATCTTTTAAAGTTTTCGTATATGCAGGTCGATACGTAAATATTTCTACGATCATAAGATTAGGTTTATATTTTGCAAAATTTATAGAGGTATTATTTTATATTAATATTTTACTGTAAGGTGATGTACAATATAGTCAACCAGCAGCATTATAAACAAGCGGGTTTAACCGGCTTTACCCGAAGTGTCAAGGAGTATTAAGTTCGCAAGCCGTCTCAAATCGCATGTATATCCTAGTTAAGTCAGATGATGAATAAGGTTTTAGCAGTTATTCCAGTGATGTGCTGCTATTCCTAAATACTCGTTAATTAGGTACTGCCGAGGTTCAACGATGTTAGTATCGGTTGTCTAACGTGAACCAATGTATCAACGTGATTATTTTATATATTGCAGTAATGTTGCATCTAATCATTTGAATGAACATTTAATTGAATGCTCCAAGTTTCTAATATTATGAAATATTCATATATATATATATATATATATATATATATATATGTATATGTATATATATATATATATATATATATAATGTAGTTTGTAAACTGAATTCGGTTTAACAACTTTATTTAGTTAAGGAACTTGTAAAATAGAGTTAATAAATAAACAGATAGAAAAAGTAATAAGATCGTATTTGTTGTTCGTTACAACGAACAAATTAGCCTGGTCAATTATTTAAGACAGATTAAAGAAGTCTACTTTATAAAACATTTATTTTAATACACAATCAGTGGCCAGCGTGTATTTTCTTAAATATGTAATTATTAATACAGGTGACATTTAAAGCATCATTGCTTCACCAAGACTTCCAATCAAGCGATATTTTCAAGATACAACTATTAATGATATAAACTGGCATAGTCTCATGAAATGTGTTATCTCTGTACAAGCATTGATTAGAATATTAAGTTAACAGAAACCGATTCAACTTAACAGTTGGACGTAATGAACCTTCACATTTAAATGTTTTATTTCTGAATTTTCTTTTACTTGTTTTTTTTTTTTCAGGTCATTAAATATTATTTGAGTTGACCGGTATGCGTTCAGTCGATAAATATCATGACAATCGTGAGTTCAAATATGCGAGAATCAACAGTCAGTAAATGTGACATCACGTCGGAAATGATGTTTTATATTAATACCAAAATTTTAGAAATTTGATATGGGAAAAACCTAAATAAATATAAGATCAACTATAGGATTAAGCACTTTTACACATTTTCATCACACACACACGCACACATACACACACATACACACACACACATATATATATATACACACAAACACACACACACACACACATATATATATATATATATATATATATATATATATATATATATATATATATATACAGGGTGACACGCGAAAGACAAAAACTAAATGAAGGCCATCAAGAACATATGCTGTCGAACGGAGAGAAAAAGGCCAAACACCCAAGTGTTTTGATGTGACGTTTTGAATGTAATAAACTAGTTATGACCAAACACTAAGAAACGGGGCTTGATTAGAGTTGGGACCCGTTTTGTTTGGGTCACGCGGTATATATATATATATATATATATATATATATATATATATATATATATATATATATATATATATATATATATATATATATAGGCACACAGTGTCGGCAAAAAGAAAAGTGCGCACTTGTATTTTCTTTTCAAAAACTGCAAATTTAAGCTAGATTTCATGAAAATATTTAAGCAACCTAGACCTCATTTCATGTGCCATTTATTCCTGTATAATTTTTTTCCTTGTTCATATTTAACTTTTAATAGAAATATTTTAGTGTTCACGTAAATTTTAAAAAATCGCTTCCAAATTAGGAGGTTAAAAGAAAGTTCGTAGCACAAATCCGCTTAAAACCGGCTTAAATTATCGCCCCTAAATATGTTTACAATATTCACCAGCACGACACAAAGCATCTATTATTGTAATAGTTGTTCTAGGTTATATAACGTAACATTTAGTTCATATGTCACGACTTTATCTTCGTGATCGTCAGGCGCTCAATAATCACCACCTTTCTTGTTAATCCAATCGGGAAATCGGCCGCAGATTGAAATGTTATGAGAAAACGATAGTAACGACTGTGAAACATCAGAAAGACAGCAGAATGTTCGTGGTACCCCTAAATCTGGTCGTACTAGATATACGTATGGGAGGGAAGGCAATGCTATCAAGATCCGCAGCTTAAGAAACATATTTTAAACGGCTCTCCAAATCCAATAACAGTACAATCTTATTAAAAAGTGGTCCCTTTCTACTGTCAAGAACAGATTAAAGGAATTTAATTTGTGAGGATATGTTGCAAGACGCAAGCCAATGATTTCTATATAGTATAGAAAGCACTGTCTTGAATTCGTTAGATGCAATGAAGATCATGACTCTTCATATTGGTCAAATGTGCTTTTTTAGCGACGAAAGCAAGTTCAATAGGCTTGGCAGTGATCGGAGTCAATATGTCCGTCGGAGGAAAGGCGAATATTTTAATCCTAGGTGCAACGTTGCAATGTGGTAGAGGTTCAGTTGTGGTGTGGAGCATAAGTTCCAATGGTCAATGGCATATAGTTCGCTTGCAAAGTCGAATTAATTCGATCAAGTACATTAATATGTTGACTGAGTATTTTCTACCCTACTTTGTTCGTAATTGGGATGATAATCCCATTTTCATGCAGGATAATGATCCCATTCACACAGATGGCAATGTCAAGAAGTTCCTGGCAGAGCATGATATTTCGTGTTTGGATTGAACTGCACAATCTGAAGACCTTAATCCTTTCGAAAAGGTATTGTATTACATCAAGACACAGCTACACAAGTATAAAATTTCAAATGCGCCAGAACGTTGGAAAAGTGGGGTGTCCTTTCCCTCGGAGTATTGCTGCAATCTAATTCAAGCAATTCCCATAAGATTGCAGGCTGTAAAAATGCAGAAGGTCTATGCTACTAAATATAAACTATTTAATCGTGTTCCTGTTGTACTTGTGTTGCATGAATGTCCTAAAGTTACATTTAAATAACAATTTACCATGGTGCGGACTTTATTTTTGCTTCCTCAATTTGAAGTAATTTTTTTTTTTATAAATTGACGTGAAAACTAGAATATTTCAATTAAAAGTCAAATCTAAACAAGGTAATAATTAAAGAATAAAATGCAATTTAATTGAGGTATAAACAGTTACATTAAATTTTACTTAAATTTGCAGAGTTTGAAAAAATATACACGTGCGGACAATTCTTGCTGTCTCTCTCTCTCTCTCTCTCTCTCTCTCTATCTATCTCGCTCTCTTTCTATATATATATATATATATATATATATATATATATATATATATATATATATATAGGCAGCAAGTATCATCCGCACGTATATATATATATATATATATATATATATATATATAAAGGAGATTAGAACAATAGTCTAAAGAGCATAGTGTATTTTAATGTAATAGTAAAATTACTACTTTAATTAAAATACAGGAAAGAAAAAGTGCTCGTTGTAATTTAGATATATAATAAGCTCGATAGGTAAATATCCTAGAGCTAATTTAATATTTAGCAATGTGATTGATAATTTAAAAATCAAATTATAATTAAATTAAAAATCCGTTTCATAAGAAGGAAAAGCAACAAAATCAATTATTTGTACGATCGTTTCGGAAAACAATGTTTTTATTGTGGTAGACATCAAGTTACGGACAATAATTATTACATTTTTTATCAAACAAGGTGTCCTCATCAGCAAATGTTGGGAAGGGTTTTTATTAAATGTAAAAGACACCATAAATAAACCTAGCATTAAAAGTAAGGCAGATTTATCTGGAAAAAATTAAAATAAAGGTATGGATTTCAACTTGATAAGAAAATTAATATGGGTTAGAGATAGAAATAAAATAGAGTAAAATTATAAATATAAATTTCGTTTAAGTACAATATTATACATACATATATACACAAATACATGCATGCATATATATGAAAAAGTACAAACATATATACATAGACATACATACATATACATAAACACATACGTACAAATATTTACTTTTTAATTTGTCGCCTTTTGAAATCAGGAACTATGGTTAAAGTACTCATATATATGCTTAGTATAGCTTTTCAGCTCATGAAATGATAAAAACTACGTCTACTTTTAGGCCTATTTTTTTCATTTACTTGTGTATGATTTCCTTAAAGTTATCTCACTTGATTTTGTTGGAGTATTTTATTATAGCTAGCCCATCATCTCTATATAGGCCGATATCCCTAGTTTCAAATATGCTAGTGAGAGTATATATAATGAATAATCCCACAAGATCTTCTGAATCCAGTACCCCATGACTAAATCAAACGAATTTGTCATTTTAGTATTAATCCATTTGTTATTGTTATTTATTAGAACTGATTTTCTGCATTTTTTAATGATGTTGATATCTTTCGAGGATATATCAGTGTATACCTCGGTAAATTCCAGTGAAATCTGAAAAGTTCTTCGGATATCGAGGGATAAAAGTCTATGATGTCGAACTGTATCAACGTGCATTCATTTTTTTTATATATTTTTAAACCAAGTGATTGCTTCGGTAGGATTTGCCCACTGGTTTAAATCTAGGTCTTGTTTGAGTTGTTTGTTTATTCTGGAAATCATTGCTTTGCTAATTCTACCTATTTCTAGTTTAGTTCGGTTTATTACGCGGTTGCTAGGATTATTAGTGAAGTCACATTCGTGGTCTTTGAGCAGATTGTATATCTCTCTAGGTTTCAATTTGCCAACTTTATCGCTAATTATTTATTTATCCGTAATTTGTTTATTTACATATTTATTATATCTATGTAGTCGCATTCGTTTGTATTCAGTTTCTTGTAGGTTGTGTAATAGTTTCTGTATTATGTTGTTATATTCTTGTTTATCTATTTTATAATAGTTTCTAGCTGTATCTGCTTTTACTAAGAGTTTATAAGAGTTTATTAAGGTTTCTAAAGATTTTGTGTAGTTTTGGTTCGCCGGTAATCGAATGGAAATAACTAGACAAGCAAATCCAGGTAGAGACCTAGACCATCTATGTAGATCATGTCTTTCATAAAAAAATTTGCTATTCTATACTTTAAAGAACGCTCACTCTATTAAACTGTAGGAGAGAAATAGCTAGCAACTGTGTTCACAAAATAAAATTTATTCTAGTATAGAAATACAAAATAATTTTAAAAGTAACAATAAGAATACAAAATAAAAAAAATAAAATAAATAAATAAACCTGCATATACATAAACTATCACACACACGTACACACACAATGAATATATATATATATATATATATATAAACTAACATATACAAAATTAAACTTGATTTAAAATAGGTCAAGAGACTAGATATCTACGCTAAATAACACACACAAAGGAACGGGTCAACCGGAGGGCAACTAAGGTGTTGTCCTGTAAGTGCCTGCTGATTTACTGATTAGAAAGGGTGCGGTGGATGCTAGAAAGCTGATTGGCTAACTAAAACTCAATAGAATGTGCGTATATAAAATCGCGAGACAACCACAAAATCCTCGCATTAGCCTAAAGAATCCTAGAGTGGATGCGGCGCGGAATATTCAGTGTAGCTTAATCGCCACGCATATTTTATAGCTTACTATCTATCTATATATATATATATATATATATATATACATAACTACTTAATTTACTCACATAAAATTAATATACGAAAGTATACATTTGTTGTGGCCTTATTTTAGGGGTTCACAATATCAAACAGGAGAGTCTGTAAAGTCATGTCAACGATTAGGAGGCATGGGATCTCTGATTAGAGAGTCTAAAATGGCTGCCTTTCACAGCGATGGGAGAGTCCCTGTGAAGACAGGAATAGGAGTGTCAGCTACCCCAGAACACCCCCCTCCGAAGATTTATTTCCCTGAAATATAATTTTTTCTCTTAGGGTTGACTTCCAAGGGGTTCGTCAGCTTCCTTTTTCTAGTGGAACGACGTATTTCTGTACTGGTTTGAGGAGGTTACAGATCAAATGCCTCATATAGGAGGTCCATCGTCTCTTCTTCAGATGGAATTTCACTTGGCTCGTCTGAAGTGCGTTTGCGAATTAGGTTTTAGGGGTTCTTATGTGTGGAGTGTGGTCCTTCCACCATATAGACCATACGACCGATCCTGTTAATGATCGTTCCCCGCTCCCAGAAGGTACTATGATCTTTATGCATTTGGAAAAATATCTTTTCTTCCGGCATGTAGTTCTTCTTGGGTATCGTAAGCTTGGTGTGTTTTACCTGCTTTGGTAATAACTTATCAAAACTGGCCGTATTTTCCTTGCAAACATTACTTCCGCTGGAGACATCTGGGATGGTGTGTTTTCTGTTGGGCGTTATGCGGTACACCTGAAGAAATTGTTGTAGGGCTTTTTTCGGATGGCGTGCCCTTAGCCTTCTTCAAAGCTCTCTTCAGTATGTCCACAAATCTTTCCGCCTGGCCGTTTGACCTGGTGTGGTATGTCGGAGTTGTAATGTGGTCCACTTGGAAGTCTCTAATTAACTCTTTAAAGTCCCCGGACGTAAACTGAGTGCCGTTATCTGACAATAAACAGTCAACCACTCCGAATCGTGCAAATAAGTCATGAAGAGTTTTTATGGTGAAGTCCGTATTTGGGCTCTTACATCTAAACACTTCGGGCCACTTGGAAAAACTGTTCACTATTATAAGGTAATAGTGTTCATCAAGTTGGCCTGCATAGTCCACATGTATTCGTGACCATTGATAATCAGCTTTGAGCCATGGACTGAATTGAATAGGTGGTGCTTTCGCAGCTAGAGCACATCCTCTGCATGATTTCACTTTTTCTTCAATGTCCTTGTCCATGCTTTTCCAGTACACGTATGAACGCATGAGGCTCTTCATTCTGGTGGCGCCAGGGTGTCCGGTGTAAAAATCCTTGAGGATTTTTTTATGTAGGGTCGCTGGAATAACTACTCTATCTCTGTATAGTATAACCTGGTCGCACACTGAGAAAGCTTCTGCTACTTTTTCATCTGATTCCAGTTTTGCTTTGGTTTCTTTATAAAATCGTCACTCTCGGCTTATTTTCTTATGTCGTGTAGGGTAACCGGAAGTTCTTTCATTGTGTTACATAGAATCAAACTGTAGTCCTTCTCTGATTGAAGAGATTCGATAACAGAATCCTCAAGCGGTTCTCCAGTTTTTGGTATTAACCGGGATAGGCCGTCAGCATGTCCTAACTTCTTTGATGGTAGAAACTCCATTTCGAAGTAGTAATTGAGTAGGATTGTTCCCCATCTTTGCAGTCTGTTTGCCGTATGTGTGGGCAATCCTTTTCTTGAACCAAAGATAGCGATGAGCGGCTTATGGTCCGTTTGAAGCTTAAAATGTCTTCCATGAAAAAATCTATTGAATTTAGTCACAGCGAAAATAATACTTAGAGATTTTTTCTCTATTTGGGAATAATTCTTTTCCGCCGTTAGTAGGGTTCTAGACGCATGTGCTATCGGTTTCGTTGAACCATCAGGCATTTTATGTAGGATGCATGCGCCGATTCCATATGCGCTAGCGTCACTAGCGACGGTTATGTCCAGTTTCGGATTATAATGGGTCAGGAACAGTTCTGATGTGAGCACGTTTTTTAGCTTTTCGAATGCAGTCTGGCATTCTGTGGTCCAATCCCAAACTTTGTCCTTCCTAAGTAGGTCGCTTAGGGGTGCACGTAAAGTATGCAGGTTTGGAATAAAAGCTTGATAATAGTTGGCTAAGCCTAAGAAACATTGCAAAGTTGTTAAGTCATGTGGCTCAGGCATATTTCTTATCGGTGTCGACCTTTCTGGATCGGGCCGTGTACCGTTCTTGTGTATTATCTGACCAAGGTATTTAATTTGGTTGAGGAAAAATTCGCATTTTGTGTCTTTCAGTGTGAAGCCATACTCACTTATTTTTTTCAAATACCCGAAAAACATGTCTTTTATGTTCTTCTATAGATTCACTTTTTACTAGAATGCCATCTAGGTATACTATAGAAAAACCAAAGCCGCTCAACATAGTGTCAGTTATTTACTGAAAGATAGCCGGGGCGACCTTGATCCCGAAAGCTAACCTATAAAAATTGAACAGTCCCCTGTGGGTGGTAATACACAAGAGTCTGGAGCTTTCTTCTTCCACGGGAATTTGTAGGTATGCTTCGCTTAAATCTAGTTTTGAGAAAATTTTTCCTCCATTGAGTTTCGTAAATACTTCCTCGGGGCTAGGTAGCGGGTAGTGGTGATCCCTTAGTGCTGCATTCAACCCTGTCGAGAAGTCTGCGCAGACTCTAATATCCATTGATTTTTTCTTTACGTATACAGTGGGGGCAGCCCACTCACTCTAGTCGACTTGGGTCAGTATTCCTGCCTTGACGAGTCTATCTAGCTCCTCGTCAATTTTTTGTATGGAGGCAAATTGTATGCTGCGTTTCTTTTTAAAAACCGAGGTGATGTTATCTTTTAATTCTAACTTCGCCTTCATTTGTGTGCAGCAGCCTAATTTGCCCGAAAAACATTAGGAAATGACGCCATCAAGTCTTCCTCAAGTTTTTTTGCTTCGGTTGTAGAGCTGTCTATTTTCTGACAAAAATCGCTCATGGGCGAGTCCCAGAGTTCAAAGTGTTGAATCCAGTCAGTCCCGAAAATATTATTTGATTTCTTTAACACAAACTGTTTTAGTGTTAAAGTTTTGCCCTTCAATGTTACATTTGTAGTGACTTCGCCTTCAAACTAAATGCGTTCTCCCGTTACCGAGTGAGCCACTCTGTTGGTTTTCTCATTTTTGGCTTGCCAATTTTACACCAAGTATTATAGTTTATTATGGACTATTCTGAGCCACTGTCAAGTTGAAGCTTTACGTTTTTGTACACGATTTTGACTATTACGTACTTCCGTACATTTTCATCTTTCCCTAGAATTCTCGTCGTTTTGACGTAACTCTTGCGAGGTTCTTTTACTCTGCAATGCGAGACTTTGTGGCCATTGCGTCTGCATAGATCGCATTTACGAGACCGGTAAGGAAAATCTTTCTGCCAGTTGAGTTCTCCACATCCTCGGTAACGTGGTAAATCAGGCTTATTTTGGTATGTTTCCTGAGTATTGCGTTTGGTTTTCACTTGACTTTTTGGGAAGAACGGTTTTTTTATTTTGCCTTTTCTTGATGTATGATACATTTGCCTTTTCTATATTTCTGGAGTCCTGTTTCTCAGAAATAATTCTTTGGCATTCCTCAGCCAATTTTTGAAGGGTAATGTCCGGTTCCTTTTCGAGTGGATTATATGCCCTGCGTCTGATTTCAGCGTCCTTGGTTGAGACTAAACCTTGAATAAAAATCAAGACCTTGAAATTTTCGGCCGTTAACGAAGATAATTTAAAATTATCACAATGCCTATTAACGACTGACGCAAATGTTGTGTAGTCTTGGTCTTCTTTGCGAGTCCGGTTTATACATTTCCATCACTTATGGAATAAACTAGTTTTCGGGCAGTATAACTCCATTAAGGATTTTACAGCCTCGTCAAATGACAATTCGTTCGTCTGTTTTGGCAGTATATAGTCCACTAACTTACTATTTTCCATGGCTCCCAATTTTTGTAGTAAGAGACGAACCTTCATCTGCTCGCTCCAAGTTTTACAATCAATTCTGAACACGTCGCCGAATCTGCGGAAATAGGCTTCAAAAGTTAATTCTTCATCAGGCCGGTACTGACAAGTTTCCAACGCTGACCAGATGGCAGTTTGGGAAAAAAAACGTCCTTGTCTGACTCTCTACAGTCTTTTTTAGATATAACCTTAGATAATATTTCCAACTTTCTCTTTGCTTGTTCTTGCATTTAAAGTATTTGGGCATTAAATTGTTTTCTTTCTTCTTCTCTTTCTTCTTCTCTTCGTTTTCTTTCTTCACTTTTCTTCGAATCTTTCTGCTTCTCTTTGTCGTTGTTCCTCCTCCATTTGCTTTCTTTATTCTTCTCTTTGCTTTTGTATTTCGGTGAACTGAGTTTGCTGCAACCGTATCATAGCAGCTATTTGTTTTGAAAGTTCTTCCATGTTGAAAAATAACTAGTCTCCGAATTTCTACGTCTGAGAAATTTCACCAAGAAAAAAACAATTTTATGAAGATGATATATGAAATAAATATTCACACATGAGGAGGGACAGAAGGAAAAGAAAAAAAAAGTTCCGTGTTTATCTTAGCAGAAAATGTACTAAACCACTTAAAAAGTTTTTGTTTCATTTCCATGAAAGGAAAAAATAGTGAATAACTGTACTGTTTGTTGAAGTCAGATAATTTTTCCAACATCAAAATATTTAAGAAATATCAGAGAGAGAAAAAAATCTTTTAAAGTTACCGTTTTTTTTCTCTTTTTTTTTTGAAGTTCATAAACTTTTTTAGTTTCGACTTTCAGTATTTTTCTAATTTCCTTTTGTTGTTGTTGTTGCTGAAATATTTTCCTTTTATAGAGTTGTATTTTTACAATCCTCGAATATGCTTTTATGCTCAGTACATATCCACATTGGCACGTTGGTAGAACTTGTTTCAATAAATAATTGTGGGTTAGATGCAAATGTCCGATGTAGAGTCGGTTTAATGACTTTTCTGTTTCTGTTTTTATTTTTCTCGTTCACCGTAACAGAGAAAAAAATGGTTGCTTGCCAGCTAACCACACGTGTGTTGAAAAATACAAAAGCGTAAATTCAAGTTCACCAATAACTTTTTTCCAGCATAGAATGTAATCTATTTCGTTTTAAAACAAGAAATTGATAAGGACAGCAATATATTTTTCTACTCATAGTTTTGGTTTATCGATATCTGTCTTTTTTTTCTTGTTGTTGAAAAAAAAGAAGTAAACTTGTTGAACTTTTCAAAGCTGGTAGAAAAATTAAAAGTTGAGTAAGAAAAATAGGAAAATAGACGTTTTTGATTATTAGTCCAAAGGAAAGGGTTCTTGTGAGGTTTTTTCATTCCTACGTCGCCAGATGTTGTGGCCTTATTTTAGGGGTTCACAATATCAACGGGAGAGTCTGTAAAGTCATGTCAACGATTAGGCTGGCATGGAATCTCTGATTAGAGAGTCCAAAATGGCTGCCTTTCACAGCGATGGGAGAGTCCATGTGAAGACAGGAATAGGAGTGTCAATTACCCCAGAACAACATTCTTGTGTAAACTTTTAATATTTACTTCAACAGTGCTCAATATGTAGGTAGAGCGAGTTAGTAAGTTATAAAATATATATGGCGATTAGGCTACCTTGAATATTCCGACGTTCATACACTGTAGGATTCTTACCTGTAGATACCGCCCACTTGGCCCACTTCAAAACAAATGTCTAACCAAAAGCGTAGTTTACCAGGCGACAACAATTGCGAAAGAAAACCGAATAACGAGAAATGTTACGTTAGATTTAAAAACTCGATAATTTTACCACAAAAAGTACATCCAGTAATAAAAAAACACCGTATGAAAACAACGCTAGCAAACAAATACTGGGAACTCAAGGAAAGCAGATCACCGGTAGTCGACTGGAAAATTGTAAGACACCCAAAAACATGTAGAGACCCAGACGATACATGTAGATTATGCCTTCATGAAAAACTTGCTATCCTATACTTTAAAGAACTCCACCATCTATTAAACTTTAGGAGAGAAATAGCGAATAACTGTGTTCATAGGATAAAATTTACTCTCGGATAGCGATACAAAATAATTTTTAAACTAACATAAACAATAGACAATAAACAAATAACTAAATAGACATACAAATACATAAACTATCACACACACACACACACATATATATATATAATTGTATATATATACACACTAACAAAAAAAGCTACAAAGATTTAAAACAGGTCAAGACACTAGATATCTACGCTTAACAGCACACACAAAGGAACAGGTTAACCGGCGGTCAAATGGGCTTTTCTCTTGTAAGTGCCTACTCATTGGCTGATTAGAAAGGGTGCGGTGGATACTAGAAAGGTGATTGGTTTACAAAAAAAACTCAATGGAAGGTACGTATATAAAAACGCGAGCAACCACAAAACTCTCGCATAAGCCTGAAGAATCCTAGAGTTGATGTAACGCGGAATATTCAGTTTAGCTTAATCGCCATATATATTCTATAACTTACTATATATATATATATATATATATATATATATATATATAGAGAGAGAGAGAGAGAGAGAGAGAGAGAGAGAGAAAGTGAGAGAGAATTACAACACGTTTAAAATGGAAATTCAAATAAGAACATACAATTTATCTAAATGAAGTGTGGTAAAAAACTTCTGAACAGCAATATTACATTAGTTTAAAAACACTATCATAGCACACACTAAAGAGTAACGTGTATAATTATAGTTGACACATTGCAAGTCATTTTCGTATTCGATGTATATTTTATTCTTTATATCTTTTAAGGTTTTCTTTTCAGAGAGATATGTCGTAATTAATAAAAAGAATATGTCTGTTAAGAAATATATTTTTTTGTAAATATTAGGTTGGTTGCAAAACAATATCGTTTTCTTACATATGTAACTTTTACAGATGGTTGCTTAATTATTTCATCGATATATGTAGCCATGTAATATATTTTCGCCTCTATCGATTTTTTTTAATTGGGAACGTCCTCAATCTCTTCATCTATTTATTTACAGTCTTTTCAACAGCATGGGCAATGTTCAAATCCGCACGATTTCTTGTTCCAGTTTAAAATAGGCCGAAAAATATGTCGAGACAGCTCATGATATAAATGGTCCGTTTGGCTCAGAAACTTCTAATAAACGTGTGGTACCACAGTGGTTTAAGGAATTTCGCAACGGTGAGGAGAACCTCGAAGATGAATGCGGTGGCGGCCGACCGGCTGCGGTTGAAAACGATTATTTGAATATTTTAACAGAAAATGTTCCTCGTAAATCCATACGAGAAGTTGCAGTTGAACTCGAGGTCGACCACTCAACACTCATTCGCCATTTTAAGCTGATAGAGAATTAAAATGAAAAAGATGGATAAATTTATGCCGCATGAAGCAAACGATAATTTAAAAAAATCGTGTTTTTGGTGTCTTCTCTGACCTTACTGACAAACAAAAACGATCCATTTCTCGGGCGGATTGCGACGTGTGATGAGAAGTGGATCATACAGGACAACCGGCGACGTTCGGTATAGTTTCGATGCCGGAGAAGCTCCATAACACATCCTGAAGCCGAAATTGCACGCAAAACGGTTATGGTGACTGTATGGTGATCTGAGACAGATCTTATCTATAACAGATTCTTGAATCCAGGCGAAATGATTACAGCGGATAAGTGCTGTCGACAAATTGACGAAACGCGTCAAAAGCTCCAACATATGTACCGGAAATTGGTCAACATGAAGAGACCAATTCTTCTTCATGACAATTCCCGCCAGGATCTTGTTCAATTCTCTCTGCAGTAGCGGGGTTACGAAACTCTGCTTCGTCCGCCGTATTCACATCTTGGCCATCGATTATCACTTTCCAAGCATCTCAACAACTTCATTCGTGAAAAATGCTTCACAGGCATAGATGATGCTGAATCCGCCTCCAATGATGTCATCGCTTCCAGCGTTCCAGATTTATATCGGAATAGGATAAACAAATATGTGTTTCGTTCGCAAAAAAGTGTAAATTCTAATATTTTTTCTTTCGGTTAATAAAGTTTATTATGTAAGATATATATTCTTTTGAAGTTAAACGTCCAAAAATATCTAATGTAAAATCAAATTTGTAAGGAAGATATATTTTGTATGCACAGTATAAGTAATGAACAATGTGTCCCTCTCTTAGCCAAAATAGTAATACTTAATCAAGTAAGCACTACTCCACCACTGAATGAATTATTTATTACCAACATTATTGATTTATGCATGTCCGTTATGCTGTATACATCTTAAATGTAATCTTCGAACATATATACTATCCACTGGGGCAAGCAGAGAGCTAGGGTATCAGGTCATGACATATCTAAAACTCTTAATATAGTTTACAACGACGGTCTACACAGTAAAATGAAATCTCTCCTCGATGACGACTTAACATAATAATTTTTCTCTCATGAGAGAAAATACATGTGGTATTTGATTTTCGTAGGCCAAAACAACATGATATAAATGCATGTGTGCTGCATTGTTTGGACATTGGACCTGTAGTATTCCTTTTTCTAGTATATTTGCTTGATAAAATTGTTTCTACGATGAGTATATTTACTGATGACACTTCCATAATAGGCTTGAATGAAAAACGAATAAACATATATAAAAAAACATGATTAAAACCTTCAATTAAAACGTTCAATGTAGTGGCATGGGGGTGATAGATGGATGGTACCGTTCAATGCGTCCAGATGTCAGCTTTCTTAATTTATAAAATACAAGAAACCTTTTCAACCACAGATTGTTATGGCTTATGATACGCTACCTGAAGTACTCCGTTAAAAATCCTATAGATAACTATCTAGGTACATGGTGCTTCTGCCATTAGCCTATCCTTCTCTAGACACCTTTATAGGTCTTGTACTAGAAACAAACCCACATTCCATCGAAGTAAGTACCTGCGACAAACTTGTCAATCAGTAACATTCAATTCCTGCACTGTGGAGTTTCCTAAAGTCCGGAACAATCTCTACGCAAACAGCCTCTTTCCTCGAACTGCTGGATTTTGGAATAGCCTTCCGTGAACCAGCTTCCTCAAGAGGATTTCATCTATCATGAGCTCTTAATATCTACTTTTACTGGCTATAAATTAACTGGAAATTTTTCTAAAGGTCTACATTCATTATGTATAAGCTTATAAGATAATCAATATATATATATATATATATATATATATATATATAAAGGCACACCATTGCATATATATATATATGTGTGTGTGTGTGTGTGTGTGTGTGTGTTTGGGTGTGCGTGCAACCCTTAGCTTATGTATTAGTAATAGAATATTTTAGAAAGTATACCTTCAGTAAGATTTAACTGTGTTTTAGAGGAAAACTTGTGCACCTGCTTTATATTGACGTACTGAAATGTGCGATTATGTCATGAGTTCTCAAATAAGACTAATTGCACATTTCACATCCATGGTTTTAAAAAGTTTAATATCTTTAAAGCTGTCGGTTTTAGTTTCATTTCCATAGACAAAATATAAAAAAGGTCTAAAAATCTATTAGGAAAAAAAAAGAAACTATTAAGAAAAACACACTTTGTTAGATGAAAATTTTATTTAACATGACAATTGTATTTTTCACTAGAGTACCCCTATCCACGTCTCGAAAACATTGTTAATTATCAACGTATATATATATATATATATATATATATGAATATATATATATATGTGTGTGTGGGGGGTGTTATGCGTGTGTGTGTGAACTGACATGTGTGTATGAATTGACATGTCTGTCTGTTTGTCCATTTCTGCCAAAAAACTATGCCGATTTTCGGTTTACATATTTGAAACGTGATTTCGCAGATACAAGTAGCTGATAAAACATCAAAATTTAGAAAAATTACAGAAATTGGAATACGAAAGGATTCTAATCGCGTTATTTCTACACATGCACAGATATCCTTTTATATATTAAAAAAATCTCATTTTTAGTTTTTATATGCGTATGAATTTGGATCAAACGGATACGAAAAAGGCTGGAGAGTATACTTTTTTTTACATAGACATCACCAATTGTCAAGGTCAAGAAGCCACTCGAGGATAAGGGTTAAATAGTGTACAGTAGTAATTAGACAATATAGTAATCGTTAGTAATGAAATTCGGTAAATTTGTTAACTTATATGGAACGGCTAATCAAAAACTTGTTTACGTTAGACTTCAAGACAACTATATTGTAATCAGTTGGAAAGCAGGAAAACGGAAGACAATTCCATAGGCATGCAGTTCTAAGAAAGAAGCGTTGCTCATGGAATCTACGTTTAGGTTTAGGCACAGATAAAGAGTGGCGAAATTAGTGATACTGTTTTCTGTTAGACGGACGTTTCTTGTGAAATTTTGTCGTGGGGGGCATAAATTGGAGCTAAACTGAGTACTTGGCATGTACATAACGAGTATCCAGACCATATTTCATTTTCTTTTGAAATTTCTACTATATATTTGATACAGTATAATAATAAATATGAATGTGAGATTAATTAAATTATGATATTTAAGTTATTTTACGACTGGCTAACCGCTGACAGCCTTTATATATATATATATATATATATATATATATATATATATATATATATATATATATATATATGCTTAAATGACCTTGTAAGATGTATGTAACCCACATCCCGCTAGTTTACGACATCCGGTTGTGCATGCGCGCATGACCTGCGCACTGAAATATTAACGCTACTATTTCGAAATTATTATTTAACATGTGAAGAGTGGGGTTTAAAATAACTTGAACGTAATACAGAAATGAACGATGTACAAAAAATCAAACAGTGTTAATAATTGTTCATTTGGATAATATAAACGCGAAAAACACAGCAAGTGGAACGCTATGATATTTACGTTATTATTTCGAAATTATTATTTAACATGGGAAGAGTGGGGTTTAAAATAAACGAAAAACAAGAGAACAATTGGGAGGCTGAAATATTAACATTATTATTTCGAAATTATTATTTAACATTGGAAGAGTGGGGTTTAAAATAACTTAAACGTAATACAGAAATGAACGATGTAAAAAAAAATCCAAATATCAAAATTGGAATTTAACTATAAGTAATATGGCATATGTTCAGTGCACATTTACCTATAAGTATGGCCATCGACTTATAATTCAGTAAGTGTTTTTTTTTTTTCAAATATAATCAATTATAATAAACAGAACGGCTCATTGAAATCTATCTATATTCTTTTTTCATTTCAATATACTTTCATAGAAATGTTTCTTTATGTAAAAAAGAAAACACGATTGTCTTTACGCCACAAGTGGCACGCTCATACATGCATTCCATAGCTAATATAACATACTGACAACGGGTGACAGGTAGTCTAGTATATATATATATATATATATATATATATATATATATATATATATATGTGTGTGTGTGTGCGTGTGTGTGTGTGGGCGTGTGTATGTGTGTCTGTGTGTGCGCGCGCGTGTGTGTAATCTTGTTTGCCTGTCTGTATCAGAAACGGCCAATACGTAACTACTTCGTAAAATGTTGTTCAATCAATCAACAAGGGTTCTATCATTCAATGAGGAACCCCTCCCTGGACCATAACCATCTATCTTTGTCCCTATACATCCGCTACCATGTGGGATCTATGAGTTTTTTTTTATATAGGCATCGTCACTTACTCAGGTTAAGAGGCCACACGATGATTAGGGTTAAAGAGTGTACAGTAGAAACGAATTTCGTATTGCTGGCGTAAGTAATGGAGATTTGGTAAATTTTTTAACTTATATGGAACGGCTCATCAAAAACTTGTTTACGTTAGACTTAAAGACAACTATATTGTAGTCAGCTCAAAAGCAGAAAAACGGAAGACAATTCCATAGGCGTGCAGTTCTAAGAAAGAAGCGTTGCTCATGGAATCTACGCTTATGTTTAGGCGCAGATAAAGAGTGGGGGAAACTAGTGATAGTGTTTTCGGCTAGACGGGTGTTTCCTGTGAAAGTTTGGCGAGGGGGGACCATAGAATAGAGCTCAGCTAAGCATCTGCCATGAAAATAAAGATAAAACAGAGACAAACTCGCAACATCTCTTCTGTTAGAAAGAGGTTGCAAGGAAGAGAAAAGGACATCCACCACAAGGCTACGAAGTCTATTTTGAACTCTATGAAGACAGGATAAGTATTTTCTTGAAGCTCCTGCCCAGATGTCGCAACAGTAATCCATCCTTGGAGTTGTACCAGATCGTCCTTCCATCTCGTTCTTTGTCTTCTGTTTGGATTCTTATATTTACGACGTGTCTATTCCGTTGTCCTGATGGATTATCTGTTTTCTTGTTGTCTGGCTACGTGCTCTGTCCATCTGTTATTGGATATTTTGATTGCAGTGTGGATGTCAATAACTCTTGTTTGTTGGTTTATCCAGACGTTTGTCTTTCTGTTTCGCAGAGTGATGCCAAACATTTTTCTCTCTATCGCCCTTTGTGTCAATGACGAGCTTTCACTTTGGCAAACTGTCAGCGCCATTATTTCACTGCAGTAATGCAATAAAAATATTAAGTAAAGGATGAATAATAAAAGTTACATATTATATTATTAGTATACAGAACTATAAGGAGAAGTAAAAGAGAGAAAGAAAAAGTAACCTCTTCAGCTACTTTTAATATTTCTTAATTTTTTTTATTATAATTTCCAAGTTAAATAATATTAAGCCACTTACTATCCATATTCTTATTTTATATAATTTTTGTCTTTATTTATCTTCTGGTGAAAAGACATTTAGCTTTTAAATGTCGTAGTCAAAATAATATTGTTATTATCTTCTTCATTTTTACTTGCATTTATTGTTCAGATGTTATATGTAATTTGATTTTCCATATGTTTCTTAATATATGTTATTATGTTATTGCTTATCTTAAAAGTATTTCCCTTTTTCTGAATTGTATTATGTTTTAATGGTATGCTCCTACATGATCTAATTTATATATGTGATTATATATATATATATATATATATATATATATATATGACTGTCCGTGTTTATACATATAAGTGGGGTGCTGTATGGGTTGTACTATATGTGATAGATTCTAACAATATTATGATTATTTCGATGTTTTCTGTCTAATTAAAGACAGGCCAATCCTTTAAACCCAGGTACTATATGAAATAAAAGTATACATATTGTGTGTTAAGAAACAATTCATGCTTTTAAATATTATCATTCATTGGTATTTGATTTCGATAGAGCATACATTTATTCCGAGCAAATTGACTCTCATAAAAGTATACTTTGAGGAAATCAATGTGATTTTACTCATTAAAAATGCGTATTGCAGCTTTCAATAATTACCAGAACGCTGCATTCATTAGATACATCTATCTGATCAAAGACTTTATGTCGCCAGTTCTTATCGTCCAACATTTTCTAACATAGGCAACTTTTTATACAGCGCATTTAATCGCTCACTGTATTTCTTGTCTCTGAATATTCGAATATTATCTTCAAACACTAAACAAATGCGGCGTATCGTATTCTACAATTAAATAAAACATCTCCAGTCAACAAACTAAACAATGTTTAAACTAGAATAATTCTGTTTTTACAAAATATCAGAAGACCCTTATTCATTCTCCACATATAAACATTGTTCAATCCTCAATATAAATACTAATCATTAATATTCTTTATTTTATTATAATTAATGTGTAGTAATTACACTCAGGAGAGAAAAGCACTATCGATAACAGGGCAAGACTTTATTGTTTTCACAATATGATTAAAGATTATTGATTTAACATAAAGTGAATCATACATTTCTGTATTATTTTCGACGGTTACCAGATAAATCTTCCAAATTATATATATGTAAAAAAAGTTTTGGCTTTTTTTTTAAATTTATCTCATAACCTATGACAGACAACGTTCATAACAGATCGCAGAAAGTGTGTAAATTTCGGTGGAAAACGAGCCCAATTGAAATTCATAACTTTCAAGCAATTACAATTAACATGATATTCTGAATAAAATTCTCCAAAATTATTTGTTTTCACTAATTTCGAAACTAAAATACGATTCCCGCATTTTATGATAGACGCGTTAATAAATCTTACACATTCTAGAAAGGTATAAATCATATAAGGTAGGCTTGAAGAAAAACTTCGGTAATTGGCTCATTATAAGAATGTATTACTTTCCACGAGTTTTACACAGGTGCGATGAAATGTTGTATCATATAATAGAAAAATACATTCCAAGAATGTCTACCACATTGATATTCGTGTGATACAGAACTGAAGTATTTAACGATAGAAACAATACATTAAAAAAAAACAAATATTTTTCAATAATCGAAACAATTTCACTACTTAAATTAATAGTAAATATTTTTTTTCATAATTATTATAGGAATTTCATTTTAAAAAGACTGAATGTGATTGAAAGTTGAGATTTGCAATTATTAGAGCTAGCGGAAGATAAGTACTATGCAAATTATAATATGATTTTTCTGTTTAGATTATTTTATGTAAATAGTCAAAATACATAAATAAAAACCTATATTTTTTTAAGAATTTTAGCATTACATTTAGTATTTCAGCATAATTATTTTTAAATTACACGATTTAATAGTATAAAAGTTCAGATGTTATCAGATCATGTAAGCTATTCGTTGTCTCGCCAATTGTCACGAGCAAGCAACTGTAGGTCAACCACAGAAAAGTGTGTCAATTACCTGATAATTGTAAAGTTGGTCATCAGAAGTCCCTACCTATTCGGATGCTCTTCCAAGGTAACAATTAGGGTTGCATTTATAGATGCGCATGCAAAACACATGCGACGCTAAAAATAGATGCGTCTTACAAAGCGTACTTCATACAAATCAGACAATCATCTGGCACGATCTCCCTGAGTTATGAAAGGTCGCAATAACTAAACAAAGTATCGAGAGCAGCTACTTCAAAGTTTCGAT
This sequence comes from Euprymna scolopes, assembly GCF_053919585.1. Taxonomy (NCBI): domain Eukaryota; kingdom Metazoa; phylum Mollusca; class Cephalopoda; order Sepiida; family Sepiolidae; genus Euprymna; species Euprymna scolopes. Next base: position 160,376,729 of record NC_136484.1, on the reverse strand, counting down.
GTAATAATCATTAACTGTCGCTTCTTATTTTATATACGTTTATTTACATGGAAAAATGTAAGTATGTAGATATTTTCAAAACGTGTGGAGTATATGGTTAGAAAAGAAGAAGAAAAAAAACGTAACGGGCGTATCTGCATCGCTTTTTGGGAAAGAAGAAGGAAAGGATGGCCAGCGCATTTGTATACGCGAAGGGCATCTTGGGAAGGAAGAGCATGATGAGAGAAGTTATTTTACCTGTATCTTCCATTTTAACTAGATAAGAGGGTATAAAAACTGGGAAAAATTCCCTGGAACAGCAGAGAGAATAAAAGTCGAGAACATCTTCTCTTGAAAAGAATTTCGTATTGCTGACGTTCGGATTGTGCGGTGTGACATTGGTGGCGGGAGGCCAGGTGAGGTCGATTGGAAAAGAACGGGCAGAAACGTGCTGTTGTCGAGAGAGTGACTCACTCCTTCCCGAACCCCGGAACCGAATCCTGATTATAACGTTAGAAGCTATTTTGGCGAATCACGCAGGTTAACATTGCTGAGTTGAGGCTCTCAACTCCGATAATGAGACCCTTCACTGGGAGGGTGACCTAATTAAATGGCGGGAAAAAATTAAAGATGGTGGCAAGGTTGCAAAAAATCAAAGACTTGATCATCCTGCTGCCGCTATACTTAGATAGGGAAGCCCTCAGTATTTACTAGCAGATGTGCGATGAAGATAAGGGAGACCTTGCCTCAGTTGATCAAAGACTGAAATTGTCTTTCGCCAAGAGTCCATTTGAAGCACACGGCAACTTGTAAGTTTGAGGTGGACAGGCGAGTCTGTTGACGTTTTTGCTGCGATCAGAAGACTGACAGGATGGGCTGGTTACGTGAGAAAGAGTCTGTAGATGACGGTAAAGCTATACCTAGTGATTGGCGTCCCAGAAGAAATCTCTGCGAACATGCAGAGAATCGCTGAGATCAATACGATGGAAGTGGACGATCTCTTGGTCCACGACAGGGTCCTATTCAAGAATGTCAAGGGATCAATCGTGGCTGAAGCTGTGAGTGAAAACAAGTGCATGAGGCCCCACTTGAAACTAGAGACATGCAGCGAGCCGACAGGAGGAGAGACCTGCCATCAAGTGCTTCCGGTTCCAAGGTCCTCACCTGCTCAATGTATACAAAGAGCCGAAACCGGGAGTCAGCTGCTACCGGTGTGGACGAGTGGGGCGCATTAGCCGCTATTGCGTTGCTGCACGGGACGAGGGAAACAGGTGAAGGGGAACCATTGCGCCAGTGGTTACCCCTTCTATGTGGAAATGGCCTGTGTTGCCGATAGTAGTCAATGGGAATAGAGCCATGGCCCTTGTTGACTCATGCTGCACCACGACGTTGTTAACGAGGAATGTCGCTATATCATGGAGCGGAGCCAGAAGTATTAAGACCATGGATGGCATGGAGGTGAAATGCCTGGGAGAGACATCAGCGCAAGTACTGGTGCCAGGTGTGCCTATTGGACTACAGGCCATGGTGTTGGATCGTCTGGTTGGTGATATTGATGTTGTTTTAGGTGTAAGTGCGATAAACCAATGGGGGGGTCTACGTTAAATGGGGTCAAGTAATTTTTGGACGCCTCGGCGCAGTAGGAATGGCAGGAGTGGAAGTTGATAGAAATATCAGAACACAAAAACCAGAGGCTTGGTGCATCGAGGACGAGGATTTCCTAGCGAGGTTCGCTGGTTAGAGGTGGCCGCTGGAATGGAAATGGATCTCCGGGCCTCAGGAACTACGAAACAAAGTATGATGCTTCGAGAAAACACTGCGAGAAGAAATAAGAAAAGGATTCGAGGAAGAAGTGGAGGTGGATAGAGGAGGGAATTCTGAAACCGTGGAAAGGGGAAGAAAAAGGAGTGCTACAATTACCGGTGGTTGTTCAACCCACAAAGAATAAAGTTAGACTGGTGCTGGATTTCAGAGAATTAAACAGTTACGTAGCCTGCCACACTGGGGAAGGGGATTGTTATATGCGAAGAGGTGATGAGGAAATGAAGCAGGCCACAAAGATTGTCGACCTGAAATCGGCCTATCTCCAGGTCCATGTAGATGAAAAAACTCTGTAAACTACAATTGGTCCGGTACAAGGGGAAGTTGTATTGCCTGACGACGTTAGGCGTTGGGTTGATCTCAGTCCCAAAAATTATGACTGCCGTCCTGAAGACGGTGCTGAGTAAAGACTGCACAGTAGACAAGGCAACTAGTTCGTACATTGATGACATTCTCGTGGAGGAAGCAGAAGTGACAGCAGAGAAAGTGAGAGGCCATGTCGCGAGGTATGTGTTGACTGCAAAACCGGCGGAGTCCCTGGACGGAGGAGCGGCGTTGGGGTTGAAGCTGTGTCAACCTTATTGTTCCGTACACACATAGAAATACACACAAACACATACACACACACACACACACACACACACACATATATATATATATATATATATATATATATATATATATATATATATATATATATCAGAGAAAATGAAATGCGGTTAGCAAAATGTCCAGCTGTGAAAATGCACGTATTTTGCTTTTAATAACAAATATTGATAATAGTTTTTTGGGTGGTGAATCATGGTTATATGAAAATAATTATTGGAAAAGGGGATTTCGTACAACCTGCGCAGCTCATTATCGGAAGGAGTATAATGTCCTCCGGGGGTTTATTTACAAATAGGCAGAATATTTTTCGAGGCGAGCCAGGCAGTAATCCCATATAACAAAAATTCGTGGTTGATTTTGAGTGTGTATGAGATGGGGTGGATGTGCTGTTTTTACTGTGTAGGTGGGTGATTAGGTGAGGTGGAAATGGGGACGAGTCATGGCCTAAAGTTTTAAAATGCTTGGGAGATTACTTATTTAAATGAGTTACAGATTGGGTGTTTTTAATTATCAGGGTATATTTAAAAGTTACTTGATTTACTGAAATACAGTTTGTTCATTACGCTTGTGATCATAGTATGATATGGTTTAATTAAAGTTAATTAAAACGTATATATTTCTAATTGGAGGTGATCTATGGATAAATAAGCTTTGCTGTTCGTTGGGTTCGAATCAATGTTTGAGTGGAAGCTTTATATACTGTGGTAAATTAGCTATGATTATACTGGCGGAATTGATGCATCTGCGGGACTGAGTGTGAGGTTGTCCAAACGTGGTTGAATCCAACTATTTATATCATAAACTGTATATTTATCTCTCAAACATAAAATTAGTATATAGACACTCACACATACACATATATACGTATAAATATGCATATATATATATATATATATATATATATATATATATATATATATATAGCATTCACATGCACATATACATCCATCTATACCATTCATACACTTATATACACACGTATCCATATACATACATATATATATATATTTATATATATATATATATATATATATATATAAACACAAAACATACACGTCTGCACACATGTGAATAAATGCACATACTTCGGAAACTATAAATACATCCGAACGCGTCAACGTACACGTGTTCTATAGTGTACAGCTGCGCTCATGTGTACAACCGAACATTTTCATAAACATGTGTATATATGCACCTCACACTCGCAAATGCATACCAGCGTATACATACAACAAATAAGCATGCCCCCACATGTAGTATGTCGATACGGGGATAAAGGCGCGCATATCGATTTATATACATCTCCAAATAAACATACACATTTATTTATATGCACCTCAATTAAACATATACATCAATCAACAATTGATCAGGTTTAATAATTCTCTTCTAGAGAGGGAGAGTAATCACCGTTTGTCTGCGAATACAGATTGTTCGGGGAGATGCAGATAGCTAGAGCGTACTAAATTACGGCAAATGTGTGTAACTCCGTAAATTATCCATGGTCATATACATACACATACATACGCATACACACACACACATATATATATATATACATATATATATATATATACATATATACTCATGTACATATAAATACATATATACTCCAGTCCATACTCATATATATATATATATATATATATATATATATATATATATATATATATATATATATATATATATACAGAACGCATACTCATATGTGTGCACACATATGTACACTCACTTACATAAATAAATGAAATTAAGGGAAGCAATTTCATATATATATATATATATATATATATATATATATATATACATGTACAGGCATATGCATACACAAACTCACACACACATAAGTACATATACACACATACATATACATTAACACAGATGCAAAGATGCGTGTACACATACAATATTCACCCACCCATGCAATCATACATACTCACTGATACATATGTAAACACATGTGTATAAATATAAGTACATATTGCCATAGCAAGTTCATGTAAGGTGGCTTAAGTGATTTTGAGCTGGCTATGCTTGAATTTTTTCCTGTCCTTGCATAAGGAAATAAGCTCATTTTTGGAGTTTATTGTGGCTTTAGGGTATATTATTATTGCAACTGCTTCTGAAGTGCAAGGGTGTGGATTTAGGAGTGCATGAATTGGATATTTTCAGTATATCCAATTTTAGTGAGTACCGGATATTCCTACGTTGGAGGTTTTTAAGAGTCTGAGAGTATTACCTCTAGTAATATTTATCAGGATTTTTCATCGGATTTTAATCTGTGTCTTATATATATATATATGAGAGAGAGAGAGAGAGAGAGAGAGAGAGACACAGCGCGAGGGGAGATAGTATGTTAAATAGATAGATATGTACACAGCGACTGATAAATTGATTCGTCTATGCATACATAGCTATATATGATCTGTTTTTTTTATATTTTTCTTCGGCACATGGGGATATTGCCTTTTATTTTAACATGTGCGAAGCAGAACCGTGCCAAAACATCTAGGTATATTAAGGATCAGCTATACAAACACAAGGGAGAAAATAACTGACAAGCGAATTGTTTATTGCACCATATATTTCGCCCAAGTTTGTTTGCGCTGCCGTTAGTTTATTTTAACTTTTCTTTTTTAAGCTTGGGTAAAATATTGAATAAGTAATAAGTAAATACATAATAGAGACACCAAAGCTATTATCCTAAATATTGACGCTAATAGAAATATAATGATCGTTTGAGTGGGTGGGTTAAGGCAGGGAAAGTTAACACGTGATGGAAAGGGAGAAATAGTGTCAAAGTTCTGATAAAGATTCCTTTTTTTGCAAAGAAACAATTAGATATTTTTTTAGACTAGCCCATACGCTATGTAATAAATGATTACAAGATGTCCTCGAATACATGAGGCATGGTGCATATGCTTTTCGCTTAAAAGAAAGATTTGACTTGGTATCCTTTATATTTTGTTCCAGTTATGTTTGCATACATGTATTTACGAAGATAGAAACAAAGATGACTTTCGTTCGAAATATAATTCGTTAAATGTGCACAGTAAATACACTCAATAACATATAAAATAACAATACATATACAGATATAGATAGATAAATATGAATATATATATATACATAAATGTATATATAATGCATTAGTATTGACTTATATGTGTGTTTATACCTTTAAATTGGACGATTTGTAATTGCATGGAAAACAACACCAGAATTTTATTCAAAAACTCTCATATATAATTAAAACGTCGCAGATTGTCCCTCTCTGCCAAAATCCCGTAGCTTTATAAAAACAGATGCCACATACACATTTCTTGTGTCTCGCCTATAATCCACTATCTTTTGTAACTTTATAAATACTTTTCTGATATATCCAGGTGTTCAAATAAAGTCTTAGGTTACATCTGATGAGCTTTGTAATGAATTCACATTCGAATAGCGCAAATGCTAAATTTTCCATTCGTCGATTCGAAAAATAATAAATTCTCCCTTACAACATCCCTGCTATACTAATTTGCTTACATAAACCCGATGCCTGGTTCCTGGTTATAAACTAAAACAAACGCGCAAGCCTTTATCAAAAATGGTGTATACCGACAAGCGGAGATCAGCGTTATTCCTACAATAAAACGATTAATAAACCGCACGGAGATATTTTCTTTTTATCCTTTCTTTCTCTCTGCCCCTATCTCTTTCTGCATCTCTCCAAATATTTTAGATAAGGAGAGAGAGAGAGAGATGGAAAAAGAGAGAGAGACAAAGCAAGTTTTATATTATGTTTAGTTTACATTCGAACACTGTACGGGAACAAGAGAGAAAGACAGACAGACAGAAAGACAGACAGAGTGATACAGTGTGAGGGAGACAGACAGACAGAAACAGAAAGAGAGGCATAAGAATCGTAACAGCAGAGAGAGAACGGGAGCGAGAGATATTAAATCATCGTCACGGATTGACCTAATTTCATTACAGCCTCCCCTTATTTTGTTCAAACAGAAAAAACACCGCCTTATTTCGATGTCTGGGTCGTTGAGCAGTGGACATCGAGGACGCGTCGTAACGTAAGGCTTGCAATTTGCGCCCATAAATATTTAATAGGGCCATTTCTTGCGATAAATACTCATAACATTTCGTGATTGTTCTCCATTTTTCTCAGTTATTATTATTGTCGAATTAAAAGAGTTTTATTCTTTCCCCCTTTCTATTTGTCTTTTTTAGTATCGAAATAAAACGTTAAACCTTCATTTGATTTGAAGGTGTTTTTATTTATTTGTATATTGGTTTATTTTCATATTATTGTTTTGGTTTATTTTTTTTGTTGTTGCTGTTTCAGTTACAAGTTAAATAATTTAAACCAAGTTCTGCAGTAATTAAATAAACATATAATAATACACGAAAGAAGTTTTCGTTTGTTTTCTTAGGATAGGATTCTATGTTTTCGTTCTCATATAATTTCTGCTTCTTAATAAAACATAAAGACTAACTATTTTTATTCGTGGAGGGCGATAAATAACCAGTCAATATAACCCCAGCTTCAAGGGTTAAATATATTTTTCACCCCTCCTGACCAGGCCTTTCTAATGCCTCCATTTTTTTAATTTATATCCCCGCTGTTATTTGTTCATTTGTTTACAGGTTTCTCATGGCGTTAACTATACCATTTTCTCCACCTGGTCTTGACATTCCGATTGCCATAAAGAATTGCTGGTGTCTATTGCGAATATTATTTGTAACATGAGGAAATTTGGGGGGTTGGCAGCAGTCTCAACAACAACAACAACAACAACAACAAAATAACAACCACAACCGTACTTAAAATTTTTCGACAGGGAGCACGCTTCCAGCAGGCAACGCCAGTTTGTTGTTATTGTTAGTCATTAATCATACGCCAATACGGTTGAATTTTTTAATATAGGTGTATATTTCTGCTGAAATAAAGTACATAGTGCTTTTAATAATGTTATTAAATTATAGACGTGAATAGTTAGATGCGTGTGTTAAATATGGATATATGTATTGATGGGCCTAGGAATGTATATGTATAAATGGGTGGATAGTTCATCTTGTACACACATATATATATATATAAATATGTATATATGTGTGTGTATGATTGTATGTGAGTGTATGTGTTAGTGCAATTTTTTAGTAAATCGTTTTATTTAAATTTCCACGCAATATTATAATATGCATTCATTATACTCTTTAACACCAGAAGTCTTAACTTTTAAAATTATTACTCTCATGAATATATATATATATATGAAGTGGTAATTATAAGCTTGCATTTCCCTGCTAAATATAATATCCAAAACCTATTAACCCCCTCCCTAATTCTGGTAGGAATCCTGAGATGATAATTTGGTGTAAAAGTTTTGTATCTTGAGCGTATTTTACTTGCGAAATCTTTGGTCTGGCGACGTGATTTCTCTGAGACGGGAAATTATAGAAAAATATATGCACATATATAGCCAGTTGTTCGTATAAATGAATTTAATACACACACACCCATATATATATATATATATATATATATATATATATATATATAAATGTAGTCTTGGTTCGTTCAAAAAAGATAAAACGATATTTCTGCATTACAAATTAATTGGAATTTTCAGAAAATCTATCTGTAAAGTCAAGGAATGTTTTCATGTTATTAAAATAATTTAACATTGCGAATAATATATATATTAATTAAAATAAAAATATTTTTCGTAATTCGTTTCTGCGAGACTGCCCGGTTTTATTTTCGGTAACGTCCGTTTTAACGACTCTCGAATTACAAGATAAGTAAAAAAAAGTACTCATTCAGAGAGTGATCCGTGCTGAAATAATAACGTTATTATTTAAAAAACCTTCTTAACATCGTGAGGGGATGGTGTTTTGTACCTATTCAGTACTTTAACCTCACACGTGAATAAAACACATATAAAACTTTAATTAAACGTGGAAATACGATTTAGCACAAAATATCCCATATTTTTTAAATTTAAATAAATTTTAAATTTCTTTGTTTATCTTAAGGTTTTTCACTCATCAAAATTTACGTTTTAATTGTTTAATTTCTTTCACGGCATTGTTTACACAACAAAAGTGTTTCATTTTCACGACATGCCTCAGCGTATTATAAACACCCTTACCTCCCCATGTTAAAAACGGCATTCAAATTAAACACGCCCTTCCACAAACCTCGAAAGCCGTTCTTAACTTGAGGGGTTAGGGGGTGTTCATTCCGAAATCCGTTTGAACGTGGGGAGGTTAGGGTCTGTATAATATGCTTGGGCGAGTCGCAAAATTAACGACGTTTCTATTTATTATTTATCGCAAAAATTGCTTGGAATTTATTTATTTGACAAAAAAAAAATACATTTTCTACAAACATTTAATAAGAAATACAAATAAACGGTAGTTTTTTTTTTGTTTTTTTTTCTGTTGATGTTTCTACATTTAAAATGTTACTTTACTTTTCCTAGCATTGCCGGGCTGAACGCTGCGAAAATAATTACAAAACACTTATAATTTTATTCATTGTTGAGTTATTCAAACAGTCCTTTGGAAAATGAGTATTTAAAATAAAGTGGGGTACTTCTTGGAAGTTGAGTTCCATAGCGACCAGCAGAATTATTTAATGGTCACTCCCTTAGCACCCACCCTTTAGTCAAGGCTAGCGCATGCGCACGTGACATTTATCATTTATTTATTTGCATTGCCTTTCGCACTTTTACAAACAGTTTTTATTTACGTTGGCTTAACTCTTTTCATGATTAAAAAAAGTAACACACCTGAATTTGTCAATTTTACAAACATTTATTTATTTACGTTGGCTTAACTTTTTTCATGAATATTGGAAAAAAGTTTTACTCTTTATGAATATTAAAAGAAAACAATAACTACACATTTATTAATATTTTCTCGCTTTGACAAACATTTGTAATTCATATATTTACTTACGTTGGATTAACTCTTTCATGAATATTAAAAAAATAACTACCCATGTATTGATAATTTCTCACTTTTACAGAAATTTTTAATTTACATGAGTGCATAATTTATTTGGTAAATATTTACGTTTAAGTCCACCTCCACAATTTTCTTTTTTAAATGACTACTTTTATTGATAAATAAATCTACTTCTTTGCAACGGGAACTGAACCGCTCCTTTTTTTAAAATATTATTTTCGGGTGGTTACGCTGACAACCAATATCAGTAACATTTTGCAAATATTTTTTCACCCTCCTCCAAAAATGGTGTTTATTCAGGAAGCTGTTCTTAAGATGAGGAGGTTGAGGGTGATTATAAAGTGGACCTAATTTAAATATATATATATATATGTATATATATATACATATATATATATGTATATATATATATATATATATATATACAAAGTTTTTTTAACGATTAAAATAATTTCTCACTTTTATACACATTTTTACATGGGCACATAAGCAACTATTTTTTATTAACTTTTTTATTACATTTTTATTTAAAAATTAGTAAATTTCAATGAATAGAATAATAAAAAACATTTATCATTAATATGTGTCTTTGGTTTTGTGTTGAATGACACTTTTTTTTTCATTACAAAATAATGAACCAATTAAAATCTTCCGGCATGCGTTTAAGGGTTACAAAATTATCAATAAATCGTTTAGTTACTAAGCCAAGTTTAGTAAATAAAAAATGTTACGTGCGACCATTAAATAATTATGCTGGTCGCCATGGAACACAACGCCCAACGAGTACCTAAAGTTGCACATATTATCGTGCTATTTTTTAAAATAGTATTTTCACGCTGAATTTTAATTTTACAATATCTTTTTCTTTTATTAATTTGTTAGGTGAAAGTACAGATAACCCGGTCGGGTTCTAATGTGTGGAAAATCTAGCTCCCGAAAAAAGGGTACTGTGGATAGTAACAAAAATTAAAATTGCCTCAGTCCTGAAAGATTTCTTCTCTACTGAACGAGGAAAAAGAGGGTGAAGTGTAGTACACCTTCTGTTTCTCTCCCCCTCTCTTTTCCTCTCTTAATATCTCTCTAACCATCTCTCCCTTTCCTTCTCTCAATCTATCTTTCTCTCTATATAACCCTCTCAATCTCTCTTTAAGACTCTTTCTCACTCTAATTCCGTCTATCTCTCTCCTTTCCTCTCGGCCCTCTCTGTTTCTAACTCTCACTCTCTCTTTCTCTGTCTATCTATCAATCCTTTTATCTCTCTCTATCTCCTTCTCTTTCTCTATTTCCTCTCATTTTCTCTTTTCTATCTATATATCTTACTCTCTATCTGTCCGTCTCTAATCCCTCATCCTATTTTAGTCCCCTAAATTAACTACAATGAACAAGGAATTGTCAACATGGATAAATCCTATTTAAGTCACCTAATTTACTGACTGTGAGAATAGAAGTTATTTGGAAATTACTGCTACCTTGAACAGCACCAGAAGTAACTGGTAAAACCTTTCTAATTAAATTGATTTTGGCAGCCATTCGGTAACAAAATGACATAGTCTTAGCCTTTGCTGCATTAGGAATACCTGCGATTTTGTTGCCAAGTAAAAGAATTATTTATTCTACTTTGAAACATTCAATTTTTCAAAAATCTCATTTTCGACATCTCCAAAACATCCAATAATGGGAAAATTATGTCAGAAATGCGAAACTATTGTTTAGGATGAATGCACAATGGTACGCAAAAATCATTTGAGGCTTGCAAGATTTGCGTGGCAATGTCAGACCATTTGGGAATGCAGTAATATTGCTTGCAGGAGATTTCCGACAAATGATACCTGTCATTCTTTGACCAACACCAGCAGATGAAATAAATGCTTGCCTCAAATACTCTACTTTTTTGTTCCATGTGAAGACATTAAACTTAACTCAAAATATTCCTGTCCAGTTGCAGAGTGTTCGATGCGCACATAAATTTTTGCGCCAGTTGTGGGAAATTGGGTACGCAAAAGTGCCAGCTGATCAGAGATATGGGCAAACTTCTTTGACTTAATTTCTGTAATTTTATTACATCAAAAGAAGAGTTAGTTTTAAAAAAACTTGCAGATATTCAAATTATAAGAATTCCACTTGACGCAGTGAACGATCTATTCTTGCAAGTCAATACAAAGACGTACACGCTATTATTCAATGTAAAATTCCAGGTGAGGTAGTCAAATACAAATCCATCGACACTGTTGTGAAACCAGATAAAGTGGTTAATTAGCTAACAGTTATATTTGCTTGGGATGCCACCACATGTATTGTAACTGGAATTTGGCGTCCTAATTATCATGTTGTGAAATATAAACAAATCCAAGCTTTGCAAAGGCACATGGCTTGCAGTAAAAATAGCAAACAATATCATAGAAGAACAATCATAAAAGGACTTTTTACAGATGAATATATTGCCATTCAATGCTTCATAGGATTCCACCGGATACATCATTACATTTTAGGTAATTGCACTTTCCAATTTTTTGTCGTTTGCAATAACTGTCAACAAAGCAAAGGAGACAATCTTTACAATTGTGTGCCTTACAGTTACACACTGACTGTTTTTTTCACATGGACAATTTACGTTACGTATTCAAGAGTCACCAAACCAGAAAATCTCTATATCATCTAAGAAAATGGAACATAAAAACTGTGTACCCATACGAAATGGAAAATTAAACCTATAAGAAACTTGTCATGCTTTTCTCATTTTGGAACTTTTCCCATTGCGCCAATTTGAGCCACAGCAATGCTTGGCAGGATACAGCGAGTATATATATATATATATATATATATATATATATATATATATATATATATATATATATATATATATATGTTAGAGAGAGAATTAAATCTGGACTCTAAAGAGCAGACATACAGTTTATGTATTAATAAATGTAGTAATTCTTTTAAACGAGCAGTGCCCATAGTACTGTAGATATAATAAGATCAATAGGTATATGTATCCCAGATCTATATTTATATTGAATAAAAAGATCAATAAATGTGAATAACAAATCAGTTTAAAAAGGAAAAAAAAATCATCTCGAGTGTGATATTTTATTCTTCGAATTCCACTCAACGCTTCAAACGGATATACACAAAAATAACTAACCAGATTTTCGAAATGCGTGACTACGCGTCACCTATCCGGCTTCATAAAAACCCCGCAGTTAACAACATCACGTGGACTCTTCATCGAACTATCTCCCACTACATCATGTCGTTGAAGAAGAGAAAAAAAAAGATTGATAAATGAGTCTTACTCCGAAATATATTTATTTAAAAATAAACACCTGTTTATTTTATAAAAAAAAAAAATAACGTGGCAGTTTTGGCTTCAAATGTATTTCTACATGTTTTATTCTTCATATATATATATATATATATATATATATATATATATATATATATATATATATATATATATATATAGTCGTGCAAGCCCTTTAAATATGAATTCATAGATAGCATCTGCTCTAAAATATCTAGTAAATATGTTCCTTCTAGTCGAGAATTTTGTACTTGACTAAACATAAACGTTGTTTAAGACTTATGAAAATTGGTCAATAGTTTATAACGATATGTATCAACCCAAGGCATATTCTATGAATTGAAATTGTAGATTTCATTAGTATACATTATAGTCAAAATATACAGTATAGTCAAAAAGTATTTATATACACCACTAGATTTAATATGGATTATCTTAATATAAAAATTCTTAATCACATTTACACTAAAACAAACAAACCAGGCAGTTATCTAGATAATAAATAAGATTCGCACCCAGAATCCCGTAATGTCAGTTTCCTATTAACCTTAACCATTTTTCTGCGTGGTTTGACTCGCTCTTTTTATATTTCCACAACTACCTCAATGTATAAGTTTGAAGTAATTAACGTGCATAAATCAAAAACTTTTCTAATATAAAATAAACTTTACATACAAATTGTAATTTATATAGTTGTATTTGTTATTTTTCTGTAATATGTTGACAATATATTTATTATATATCAGTAAACATTAATAAAATGAATATAACCAGCTTTATAAAGTAGATATGACAATAGACGTTCGTAGTTGTATGATATCGACTATTTTGTATGGACTTATATAAGATTATCATGCTATTAAATATATAATTTTCAGCTTCTTATGAGAAAAATTAAGATGGTATGGAAATTAAGTCCTTATATATAATTTAAACTTCGATTCAATCATATTTTTCTCATTAAGTTTTACATTTTTCCTATGAATAGTAGAAGCTGCTAGAATAAGTGTGCTACGGATTGACGGATTAACGGATTGACAACGCCGCGATACTTTTCGTTTTCGCTTTCTCCGTAGTTAATTTATAAACGAGCACATCCCTCTTATCTAGGCAACGCCAAAAATGGCCGAAAAATCAAGTTGTTGTTGTTTTTTAAAACGAAATTACATTTATAAAAATCCATTATTTCTGGGTTACATTTTTTCCAGAAGGATAAAACCCTGAATTTTATCATATAGAAAACAGAATAATGTAACAGTTTTTCTACTATTTTTATTAAATTTTAAATGTTTAATTTTCCCAAAAAGTTAATAATCGACATTTTTTGTCTTGCACAAAAAACGTACATAAATATGTTTGAAAAAAAGTTATTTTTAAATAATTAATTTATTTGTTTGTTGTCTAACTAAGATTTAAGATGATTTTCTATGAGAATATGCAAAAATATTATAATATAAGTACCTGGATTCTAAATAATTCCACTCATTCATATAGGCAAGCAGTTACTTCGTGTCGATCTAGAGTCTAGATCGACAATGTTTACGTTTGTAGTTGATAAAAAGCAAACTATGGAAGACCAAACAGGCAAAAAAAAAAACTTATTTTTCAGTGACCAAAATTTCAATGTATTATTAACGCTGAGGCTTTCCAGTACCAGATGGGTGACCATTTGTATGAGTTTGGTTTTTAATGTGTATATGTGTGGGGGCCAGGCTCCCCAAATTGGGGGGGGGAATTTAAAGCAGAATAAAAAAAATATATTTCAGCGCGTTTGGTCCACCGTAATCGAAAGGCGGCAAACGTTTTCAAACGGGATCGAAAAAATGATGCTATTTTTAACACAAAGGACACAATATTTATCGATTTTTTTTGTATCGATACTTCAAAGCATGTCCTGTTTAATAATGGCCATGCATTATTCGGCTCGCTAAAAAAAATGTTAATTTATTTATCAAAGATTTTAAAATGGCTTTTTTCGTATATATATTATTATTATTTTTTTTTTTTGCTTAACTTAGATTATTTATTTTACTTAGCATATTCATCGAATTTCACACTTCAAAACTCAAAAGCGGGATAATTAAACACAATCGAAGTTCTGATATTCAGACGTCAAAATAAGGTATGCAAACAATTTTTAAATTTATAATTCTGTCCCTTACAACAACACAATATGTTGTGTTCAGTTTCAGATGATTATTTTAAGCATATTTGTACTCCCTCAAAACAAGGGGGGTTGTAAGCAAATATATATATATATATATGTATATATATATATATAAATATCGTTTATATATATATATAAATATCGTTTATGAAAAATAAGTACATTGTTATAGAGTTATTAATCGCCGAAAATTTCGTATTGATTGGATAATTATCTGATTTTATATGATCTGGAAGTGTAAGCCATTTTGACTTTCAGAACAGTTTCAGATGGTTCGCTGTTACACAAGTCCTGGGAGGTGATTGTTTGTAGTAGACAGTTCCACAGAACAAAATATTCTTACCGTGTCGAAACCCGGGAAAAGAACATGTGAAATTGCTCCAGAAAAGGTTTAATATTTATGAAGTAATTCTGGTTTCTGATTGGTTGGTAGCAGAACGAGAATTAATTTGATTCGTCTGTTCTTAGCAGCATCGTTTATAAATAGAATCGTCCGACTGTGTGGGATCATACCCCATTATAATTAACTCATACCCCCATTACTCTCTTGGGATGATGGGATGTGTCTCCTAGCGGCTTCGGCTGCATGGAGACAGAGTAGTACAAGTCAAGGATTCGTCACTTGACACTCAGCCCAACAGGTGAGGGACCAGGAATTGGTCCAGCACCTGTTGGACTGAGGTACACCGCCTGGGTAATACCCAGGAGGTCCACCCTCCCAGGCCTTGCCACCGGGCTTTCCGGTGGGGCAAGTTTATTGCTTGCTGCCTGAGGCGCCCCGACCGGGGAATGCCGACGGGGTTACTGAGGCAATTTTTAAAATTGCAGGAGTGTCCCTCCTTTAGGGGAGCCTGCGGGGTTCACACTTTCCGGCCTTGTGCCACATAATGCTGAGGTGGGTAGCATTTAAATAACTACCCCATTATAATTCATTTCTGATGGGGATGGTCTCCTAGCGGCTTCGGCTGTAGGGAGACAGGGTAGTACCAGTCAAGGATTCGTCACCTGACACTCAGCCCAACAGGTGAGGGGCCGGGAACCGGGCCAGCACCTGTTGGACTGAGGTACACCGCCTGGGTAATACCTAGGAGGTCCACCCTCCCAGGCCTTGCCACCGGGCTTTCCGGTAGGGCAAGTTTATTGCTTGCTGCCTGAGGCGCCCCGACCGGGGAATGCCGACGGGGTTACTCAGGCAATTTTTAAAATTGCAGGAGTGCCCCTCCTTTAGGGGAGCCTGCGGGTATCCCACTGTCCAGGCCTTGTGCCAACTATTGCCGATGTGGGCGGCAATTAAATATATACCCCATTATAGAACCAAATATTGCAACAGGTAGATTTTTAAAAAGACGGTCCATCTAAAAGTACTTACCTGCCCCCCCCCAAGTTTTGGCGGTTCCTACTCTTATCTTATACAAATAACGTAGGCTACCAGTTCCTGTGGCTTGTCGTTACTGATTAAATCAGGATCCGTCTCTCCCAGTGACTCTGACACATTTATTCAAACACCCACATTAGAAAGCATTGAAATACCTTCTTGAATATAAAATATATTTTTAAAAAACTCAAAAGTATATTTTTGAACATAAATATTGAAAATGTTTATGAGAGAAACCATTTATAACATAAAACTAATTATTAAAACACATTTTCATTAAGGTAAACTGTACATCGAGTTGATAGAGGTGCATAATGTACATTATAATATGCATTTTCTGTATTGATATTATGTTGCGAAGGATAAATATTTTGTGCATATTTAAATCAAATTGCAAACAAATGAGCAAAGAAATTAGCCCTGATAATAATAGCTAACAAATTACATTTCATAATACGAGGATGAAAATCCTAACCTTCATCATTTGTAGTTTCCATTAGTCTTTTTTTCTCAAAGCAGCAATTGAAAGCGTAATTATGTGAATTTTAAAATTATACTGCCGTATCAATTTCCACGCCTATTTACACGAACTCTAACTTCCGGGATATACATTTCCAGCATGCAAGTTTATTCAAATCTACGTTTTTAAAAAATGTTACTGCCGTATCAATTTCCTCGCCTACTTACACAAAATCAAACTTCCGGGATATACATTTCAAACATGCAAGTGTATTAAAATCTACGTTTAAAAAAATAACTACCCTTTAGAAGCATTTCCTGTTCAGATGTTGTATGTTCAAAACATCTCAGTTTATTCAAACCGATTTTTTCTTGCCAATTTTATTATGACTATTTGACTTTGAACACAACGTAACATGCAGTTAACATTACAACTTTATAGAATACTAGTAATTCAGCCCGATGTATATACTGGAGTTATATGTTGAGCAAAAAAAAAAAATAATAATTTTAAAAAAGCTGTATTTTTTTTTTAAATTTGAACCCTATTACAACCCCTTTACATTTATTGTTTTGGGCTCAAATCAAGTTATTAAGTTAGATCCCTGTCCAGGAAACCTATATCTAAAATTTCAATTGTTTCTACCAGAATTGTCGAAGAGGTTTGGTAGAGTTCTTAAAGGTCAAATAGTTGAACGTTGATCAGTTAGTAGCCAAATTTCTGGCCGAAAAAAGATTGCACAGATTTTCCCAAATCTCAGAACCCTTTATATCAAATCTCGAGTCTGTAGACTTAAAATTGACAGAATTCTTGTGTAGGGAAATGTACACAGACACACAGACAGACCGACAGACACGCTTATTGTTAGAGATATATAGATATTGAATACTAAGGAACTTTTTTACAAGGTATTCACAACTTATCAAGGCTCGGAAGCTATTCGGCGATAAGGGTTATTGCGTGTACAGTAAGTTAGTATTAGATATTTGATAAAGTGTCTTACTTAAGGGGCAGTTAATCATGAATTTGATTCTGATTGACTTGAAGACATCTAAGTTGTAGTCAGGTGGGAAACATGCAAACGGAACAGAGTTACACAGTCGGGAACTTCTAAGAAGGAAACTTTGTTCATGGAATCTACATTTTGATTTTGGCAGAGATACAGAGCGGGGAATATTTTTGACAGTGCTTCTAACTAGACGGGTGTTATGGTGAAAGATTTGCGAGGGGGGCATGGGAGTAACGATAAACAAAGACATTCTTGCAACATCTCTTTTGTGGCAGGGAGGTTGGAGGGCAAAAAGGGCAGCTCCCACTAGGCCACCAAGTCTATTTTGTACTCTGTAAATGGAGGATAGGCCGTTTTTAGCAGCTCCTACTCAGATATGGCAGCAGTACTCCACCCTTGAATGTGCTTGGCTTTTATATATAGAGGGAATCGCATCAGCAGTGAGATATCTTTTGGAACGGTAGAATGATCCCACCATTTTCCCCGCGAACTTTGAAACTTACTTGATGTACGTGTTCCATTTCAGATCAAGAGTAAAGGTCAAGCCCAGAACCTTATACAACATAGAGCTTCCCCTAGATGAGAACCATCCATTTCAATTCATGCGAGATAAGGGATTAGTGTTGGTGTAAAGATAGGAGCTTGGATTTAGATGCATTTAAAGTAACCAGCCACCTCTTCCCCCTACTGTGCCATGCGCTAGAGATCAGAGGAGAGAGGATCAGAGAGAACTTTGCCATTTACATCCTTTGATGTGTTACCATAGGTGGTCGTGTCATCAGCATAGATGCCAATGACTGATTTAAGTATGTGTTTAATGAGAATATGTATGTAGATCAGGAAGAGAGTGGGCCCAGGATGGACTCCAGCATTAATACTGAGGGGCTGTGACTTCTGCCCATCAACTACTACTCTTATGAGACTATCAGAGAGAGATGATTTAATGATTGAGAAAACATTTCCTGCTATACCGTAGCTGGAAAACTTGTGAAGTATGCCCTTATGCAATACTTTATCGAAGGCCTTTGATGTGTTAAAAGTAATTGCCCTAGAAAGGAAGCGTTTGTAAAGAGATTCACTAATCCTATGAGCTATAACCGTTAGCACATCTGCTGTAGATCTGGCAGAACGGAAAGAATATTGCATTTCACTAAGAATGTTATTTCTTCTGAGGTGGCTGAGTACTTCTCTATTTAAGATGGATTCCAGCAACTGACTCATGGCACACATGAGACTTATTGGTTCATACTGAAAGAGAGACGATTATCACCTGAATTCTTAAATATAGGGCATACGGATGAGGTTTTCCAGGGTGTTGGGAAGCACTTCTCTTTAACGCAAGGCTTAAACAGTTTCGTATGTATGGGGACCAATTCTGGTTGAAGCCTTTTCAGCATTATAATTGGAATGCCGTCAGGACCAGTCGCTTTACTGGAATCAAGGTTCTTGATTAGCTTGGCAACCTCAGGCACAGATAGTTGTATGTAGCACAGCGTGTTGTCTATTATAGGAGGAAATACGGCGAGTTGATGGCCTTCGACGCATAGGGTAGACTCATCTGCAAAGTTCTTGGCAAATAGTTTGGCCTTTTCTGATGCTGATGAGATGACCTCGGGTCCATTGATGATTTTTGGAATAGACGCACGCTACTTTTCTTGATCCTGTTGGCTATTTGCCAACACTGGTGGGGACTCGGCCGCTGCTCAGCTACTTTGGATTTAACGGACTATGCATAAAGCTCTATTGCATTCTTTATTACTCTTTAACAGTGGCAGCTTTAGTCGCAGTGCATCTATTACGTTGTTAGCTATGGAAAACGTGATTTCTGTGCTCGATGGCAGCAGCACATCCAGGAGAGAAACATGGCTGGCTGTTAGATGTCAGATTTGTTGGATCAGTCTATGCCTACAATTAACCATTCTGTCAGGTCTGATATAATGGAGGATACATCATTTTCAAACTGGAACTCACAAATCGCTTTAAATTATACTAAGCATATATATATATATATATATATATATATATATATATATATATATGTTTGTATGTATATATATGATGAGAATAATGAAAACAGTATTCCCACAAAAAAGATATAAAATGTTATAAGTTCATCAAAGTTTTGTCTCTTTTGAGACTTCCTCTGGGGAAATAAATCTCATTCATGCACAGCAAGTCCTGAAATAAAGACGAAACGGTAATGAACACACGACACGGTTTGTTCCTTTTTATATCTTTCTCTCTCTCCCTCCCTCCCTCTCGCTCTCTCTCTTTCTCTCTCTCTTGTGAATGTATTTGTCTGTGTGTCTGTCTATGTGCATTTCCCTACACAATAACTCTGTAAATTTTAAGTCTATAGACTCGAAGTTTAAAATATAGAATACTGAGATTTGGGGAAATCCTTGAAAATCGTTTTCGGCCAGAAATTTGGCTATTAAAGGGTAAAAGTTCAAGATGTGACCTTTGAGAACTCTAACAAACTCTTTCGCCAGTTTTTCGTACAAACAAGTGAAATTTTAGATATAGGTTTCTTCGATATGGTTCTGACTTTATAACTTGATTTGAGCCCAAAACAATAAATTTAAAGGGGTCATTATAACAGTTAATTTAAAAAAGATGGTCTCTTCGGTATTTATCAAATTACTCAGAGAATTTCTAGTCTAAACATTGGAAATTTAAGATAAAGGGTATTCAGTGGACGGACAAGCTTTTTAATCGGGTTGGGTTGAAAATCATAGCTACCAATATATAAATGTATGTATGTATGTATGTATGTTTGCATGTCTGCCTAAAATGTTCGACTGAGGGGACGGATTTTCACAAGACTAGTATTATATTGAAGCCGGACTCTTTATACGACATACACCGAAAAATTGGCTAAAAACATTAATTTCATCACAATCAACTGGATACATTTCTACAGAGAGGGGTCGCTTTTTTCACCGATATTTTCGAAAATCATCCCCTCTTTTCGACCGTCTTGCTTAAATTTAAACCTATGTCACTTTCGATTTGGTGGTGCTCGTAACAGCAAATATGTCACTTTTTTCCTGTTCTTTTCCTCCTTCGCGGTATGGTCCAAGCCTGCCTTCCTATTAAACTTTCTTATTGCTCAACATTGATGTAATGGAATAACCTAACATCCCTTCATAGACAAAATGAACTATACCCTCTCACGTCACTGAGAGAGAAGGCAAAAGGCAGGAAGAGAATTCGACAAGATGTCGAGTAACTCTTATGTCACCTGTATTCCCTTGTAAATAAACCCCTTTTTATTTCACTCATGACCCCTTGTTTCTTACTGTATTCTTATTTAAAGTAAGGATATAATAAATGGCGACAGGATTGGAACTCACAAAAAGGGAACGTTAAGCCAAGCATATTGAAAAACGAAGAGAAGAAAATACTACTACTGAAAAAAAGCTAAGACATACAAAAAGTAAGTTATATATTTTTTTTATTTCCGTCTGTTACGGTTCTACTGAAAAAAAAGAGAAATTGACATTTCATGAATCATAGAAAGGAACAATTTTTGAAAGTTTCCATTTCAAATGTATTTTGTTTCATAAGAAGAAAAAATATGGCTGAAAAACACGTGTAGGTTGTGTTTCACTTTCAATTTCTTGGGTGTTGCAAAAACGTTATCTACAAGAAAATGTTGTTTTTTGTGTGGCTAATGAAATATTCAGTGAGTTTATTTAATGCTTTGTGCAGGTACTGTTAACTTTTATTTAATTACTGTGTTTTAAGAAAATCTTCAACGGGGAACAATTAGCCGAGTTTACAAGAACGATACAATTAGCACTGGCAGCTCAGCAAAGTCAGATGGAATTTTTATAAAAAGAACAGATTAAACAAAATGACGTATTAAAACAATATTAATGAAACACGAAGAAAAAAGGATTGTCTGTTCACTCCGGAAGGAATTGCCAATTCGCTCACAGAATTTTTATATGAACCAACTAAAGGCTTAACGTTTCCAGCATATTATCGTAGATACGATAATATTTTTTCCAAACGATGTTAGGCCTGGTCGAATGAAGAAAAATATTTTATTGTTGCAAAAACTGGGTTCCCATGAAAATACCAAGTATACAAATTTTATACGCCCGAGGAAACCCGAAGATATTTCTTTTAAAGAGACTACAGAGTTTGTATCGAACATTTTGGGGAAAAGGGATAGCTTATTTAATACTTGTTATCGGTGTTTAAATATTTTGAAAGAAGATGATGAAGACTTTGTCGCCTATGCTGGGAGAGTATATGCCCAATGCGAGTTATTTAAGTTCCAAGAAGAATAAAAGATTCGTTCTAGGATGGTATCCATTATGAACGAAGACATAGAAATAACCTTACAGAAAGTTACTGATGGGTGCCAGGAACTGCTAAATTTAAAACAATTAATACTAGTATCGAAGAGAACAATGTTGAGAAAATAAAAAGGTAAAGCAAGGTGGCCACTATCAGAAAAAATACCGTAAGACGTGTGGACGAAAGAATCACTTCACAAAAGAGCGATACTTCAAAAGCAAAATATGCTATGAGAGCGGGCGTAAAGGACACAAGTCAACAGTATGCAAAAAGGAGAAATATTTTAAGACGGAAATAAAGACCATTGATTATAAGAAAGAGTCCATGTATGGTAAAAAAAAGGAAATATATTGAAGTTATAATCAATGGCCGGAAAGTAAACTGTCTTTTGGATACTGGGAGTGGAATAGCCTTAACTGATGAAACAACACGCAAGAAAATTGCCAGAGGAATATCTGGAAATAAATTTAAATTTAAGGGTGAATTTTATACTAATATGACCCTGAATAGAATGGCGTTAAAAACTGAAATGTATGTGATACCTGGAAAAAAATTCTAATCTACTCGATAATTTGATGATACTTTTCAATCTATGGGAGAAACCAACAAACTCATTTTGCAAATGAGTAAATGTGACAGGATCTGAAGTCCCAAACTGCCAGTAAGATTTGTTGGAGATTGGAAGACGGATTTTTAAAATGTATTTTCTGAAGGTCTGGGTTGCTGCACTAAAACGGACGTGAAATTTGAACTGAAAGATGAAGCGAAGTCGGTGTTTTAACCTAAAAAGAAAGGTTCCGTATTCGGCATTAGAAACAATCGAGAAAGAATTAAATAGACTCGAAGAAATCGGAGTAATAAAGAAGTGGACTACTCTGAATGAGCATCACCCACAGTTTGGTGCGAAAAATAAAAATTAAAATAAATCAGGGCATGTGGAGATTTTTCGACGGGAGTGAATGATTCCGAAAATGATCACAACTATCAACTCCCTATCCTTGAGGAAATATTTTCCAAGTTAAATAGAGGAGAAATTTTCATTAAAATTGACTTGTCAGAAGCGTATTTGCTGGTCAAAGTTCACTAAGATTGTTCTAAATAGCTGGTAAGAAATACTCAAAGGATTATTTTCCCTAAAACGAATGCCGTTTGGATTGAAAGTAGCACCAAATTTATTCCAACAAAGTATGGATGCCATGATAGCAGGCTTATTTAGCCGACATTTTGATAAGAAGCAAAAATGTTGAATAACATAAAAACATATTCGGAAGGTATTCGAGAAAATAGAAGACTACGGATTTAAATTAGCTCTCAAAAAATATAATTTGTTATGGACAAGATTGAATATTGTGGACAAATAAATGGTTGGAATGGTAGAAGACCTAACCCAAATAGGGCAGACGCAATTAGAGACATACCTAGACCTGTGTGAAGTAACAGACATTCATGGGTCTACCAAAATACTATAAATCTAACATCCCAAATATGTATGAACTAAGATCACCATTAAATGAATTATTAAAGAAGAATAAAATATGGCTCTGGACAACAGAATGTGAGGAAACATTCCAAAAAATTAAAAGATGTTTGTTTTCGGATCGAGCGTTAGAACATTACGATCCGAAAAAGGATCTAATTGTAGCGGCAGATGCGA
Source organism: Euprymna scolopes (assembly GCF_053919585.1). Classification (NCBI taxonomy): domain Eukaryota; kingdom Metazoa; phylum Mollusca; class Cephalopoda; order Sepiida; family Sepiolidae; genus Euprymna; species Euprymna scolopes. The sequence goes on along the minus strand of NC_136484.1, from coordinate 160,353,068 downwards.
TCGAATACGGTTTAGGAGCAGTGCTTCTACAAAAAATGGAAGATGGATCTACTAAGCCAATTTCTCGCCCCTCGAGGGTTTTACGCGCTGAAAGAAAGTACAGTCAGATCGAAAAAGATTGTTTGGCGATTGTGTATGCTGTAGGAAAGTATCATAGATTAATTCGTGGAAGATCTTTCTGTTTGAAAACGGACCACAAACCATTACTATCGATTTTGGTTCGAAAAAAAGTGGTTCTTAATCATACGACGAATAGATTACAGAGATGCAGTAGTATTTTGCTCGATTACGACTTCAAAATGAAACACCTAGCATCTAGTAAAATTGCACATGCAGATGGTTTGTCGAGATTGGTCCCCAGTAAAACTGAATTTAGAAACTGGTGTAGCAACACTAAAGAGGAAAATGAACTAACAAATATATTAATAAATACGGTTAGGGAATTCGTGTTACACTTGAGGAAATAAAGAAAGCGGCGAAAAAAGATAAATATAATAATAAGATAAAAAAAACAAGTGGGAAAGAATAGAAAAAGAATTAAAAGTGTTTCCATTTTCTATGTGTGATAAAAACTCTGATGTACGCAGACAAAGTGGTAATACCGCAAATATTACAAAAGAAAATTCTAAAAGAATTCCACATAGGACATCCTTGAATCTCCAGAATGAAGGCCCTAATGAGATGATTCACATACTGGCCTTGAATGGATCAGGATATTGAAGACATTGTGTAATTATGTAAAGGTTGCCTACTAGCCAATAACGGCACTATATTCACAGGTCAGGAATTCAAGCACCACTGTGACGCACTGGCCATTGGATACATTGCAACATCAACTTTTAACCCTCGATCAAACAGACAAGCGGAAAGATTTGTCGATACTTTTAAACGAGCTTTAAAAAAGAATAATAACATCGACACAGAAGACAAAAGCATTCAAAAATTCAAAAATATATAGGATAATACCAAATACAAATACAAATGCTAAATTATCCCCAGCTAAATTATATTTGCCAGGAAGGTACGTTCGGTGTTCGACCGGTTAATCCCAAGAGAAAATATATATATATATATATATATATATATATATATATATATATATATATATATATATATATATATATATATATATATATATATCAAGGATAATGTAAGGTGCAAGACTTAATATGACGGAGATAAAGTGTTCTTCAAAAATTATCGGGCAGGGAAGAGTTTTTGGAAAGAAGGCATAATCTCAAGAAGAATTGGGAGAATGGTTTACATTATAAAAGGGCAGACTTTTTCCACAAAAAAACAACTTATAAACCAACTGAGACCCCGATGCATAGAAACAGTCAGAAACCAAGAGTTACCAATGGAAGTGCTATATGATACTTTCCATAGACAACCTCCAAACAAGGAAGTACCTGTAACTCAGAAATTCAGTCACTCTCCAAAAGTAAAAAATAAAATCGGCAAACACAAATGGTGAGGAGAAATGAAAGGAAAAGGAAAAGGACCGAATTTTTTCGACAAAATTGAAAAAAGGAAAAAATGTTAGAAGCAAAATTCTATGGAAGAATTTAGCTTGGGTGGAAGGTGATGTAATGGAATGACCTAACATCCCTTCATAGATGAAATGAACTATAGCCCCCCCACATGACTGAGAGAGAAGGGGAAAAGAAAAGAAAAGAATAAGACAAGATGTCAAGTAACTCTTATGTCGCCTGTATTCCCTTATAAATAAACCCCTTTGTCTTTCACCCATAACCCTGTGTTTCTTGCTGTATTCTTATTTAAAGTTAGGATATAACAAACATCCACCTGCAAACACTCGGGCAACGCCGGTAACCTATGCTAGTATATCAATAAAAGCGAAAATGTATGTTTGTCTATCTGTCTGTATGTGTGTCTGTCTGCGTACATTCCCTACCAAATAGCCCTGTCAATGTTCGGTCTACAGACTCAAAATTTAAGATACGGAATATTGAAGTTTGGGAAAGTCTTTTTAGTCGGTTGGGCCAGACATTTGGCTGTTAATGAGTCAAAGTTCAACGATTTGACCTTTGAGAACTCTACCAACCTTCTCCGCCAATGTTGTATCTAAACACTTGAAATTTTAGATATACATTCCTTGGACATGGCTCTAACTATAACAAAAATTGTTCTCTGCCGTCTCTACAAAATTACGAAGACAATTTTTCGTCTAAAAACTTGAAATTTGACATAAAGTGTATCCAGACATAGGACAAGCTTTTTAATCGTATTTTGCTCACAATTTCGCTTCCTAGGAGTCCAAATCCAAAAGGTTTTATCTTTGCGGTGTCTAGCAAACTCTTAAGCCAATTTTTGGTCCAAACAATTTAAATTTGACATAAAAAGTATTCAGAGATACGGGAAGATTTAATCATTTTTTGGGTGAATATTTGGCTGGCAAAATGTCAAAGTTTACATCGCTAACATTTACACACTCTACCAAACTTTGGGAATAAACACTTGAAATTTTAGATGAGGGTGACTTCGACATAGGTCCAACATTTTAATATAATTTCAGCCCAAAACAATAAATTGAAAAAAAAAGTTGAAAAAAATCGACCTCTGTTTACCCTATCAATATTTCTCTATGTTAGTAAAGGAAGCCTTTTTATAGGAAAACATTACCGTGCGTACTCAGATTTTAAATGTATACATATCCACATGAATTTATGAACAGTTGAAATGGCCCGAGCAAAGCCGGGCGGAATTGCTTGAATATATATATATATATATATATATATATATATATATATATATATATATATATATATATATATATATATACATATATATATATATATACATTGACCACCCTTATTAAAATATTTTCGATGGTACAAATTTCTATTTGCTCTACGTCATACTATATAGAATGTCTTATATCAGTGCGACGTTGATTCCTGATGTTTGCGAACGTTTTAAACTATGCCTCCTTTTAGATTGATACAAGTGAAAGCTATTAATTATAATCAGGCATTTGGCTTTTATCATATTTATCAATTATATATTATAAATAGGCATAAAACAAAAAGAACGTAGTTTGTCTTAACATTTCCCAGTTTCTATCGTTTGTATTTTACGCGACATATTCCATGAATTATACTACCGCTTGTAGGGTCGCGTGTGATAACCGTGGACTAATAAAAGCCTATACAATTCTCAATGTTTGTTGTATAATATATATATACTCTATATATAAATATATATATATATTGTAAAAATGGTTATATATATATATATTATTGGTATATATATATATATATATATATATATATATATATATATATATACATGTATATATAAACATGTACTTGTGTGCGTGTGTATTATAGGTATTAAAAATAAATATCCATGGAAAGGTTTTCCTCCTTATATCGATTATGTCACTTCCAGTTCGTTGATATGGCATAGTATGGCGAGGGAATGTTATTGACAAAATCGTCTAGGGACAGTGTTTTCTGTAAAACCATATTGCATTCCAATTATGAAATAAACAAACAAATAAATAAAATTTTTGAATAAAAAAAAACATCAAATTTGCACTGTGCGTTGTTTGGGGTGAAAATGGAATGTATGTATACACAGGGCAATCCCCCCAAAACGGGCGCCATCTCTAATTAGGCCCCGTTTCTTAGTGTTTTGTCCGAAGCAAATGAAACTTTGGTCATAACTAGTTTATTATATTGAAAACATCACATCAAAACACTAGTGTATTTGGCCTTTTTTTTTCTCCGTTCTACAGCATATTGTCTAGATGGCCTCCATTTAGCTTTTGTTTTTTGGGGGTCACCCTGTATATATATATATATATATATATATATATATATATATATATATATATATATATATATATGTCCAAAAAGTCATTGAAAGGTAAATATATACTTTATTTTTTATATCTTTCTGTTATTTAAAAACAATATGGCTAAGAGACTGTTAAAAATGTCAAATTTAAACAATCGTTATTCAAAAAGAATAATGTTTATATGTTGCCCATGTTCAGCATCGCATAATTGTGTTCTTTCAAAACATTATTCATGATAGATTGCAGAATCTCTGGATTGCGGTTTATATCCTGTATTTCGATCCTGATATTTTCCTTCAATTCTTGCATGGTTGAGGTTTGTAAACATAAACTGTTTCTTTTACATATTCTCCCGATAAAAAGTCGAGGCTTGTAAATTCAGGGAAATGTCGTGGTCATTTAACATTGCCATAGCGAGAAGTAATGTGGTCACCAAAGCATTGCCTGGTTTTGGTAACACAATTTCAAAAGTTGCGTACGCTATTCAATACAATACATTTCTATAATAAATGTCCAAAAATATCTGTGAAATATGAGAAATAGTAAAAATAATTATCATTAATACTAAAACGACAAAGGTGTTTTACTCTTCAGTTACATTTTGCGCTTATTGTAGATACGTCTATACACACATCCATCTATTATATAAATCTCACCTCTCTATTTGAATGTATGTATGTACGTTTGTGTGCCTGCCTAAAACTTTTCTCAGCGGCATCGAACCGGGTCGAAACCGGTACCGTCTGAAGGGCGATCTCTCGCTCGAATTATATGTGAGACTTAAAAAAAAAACGGTCTATTATTTCCTGTAGAAATAGTAGTTTGAAATGAGGGAGGGTCGCAAAAATATGAGAATTTTACTAAACACGAATGCGTAAAAAAGTTATTTCTTGAATTAGTTTTAACCGAAAAAAACGATGTTATTTCGTTGACGCAAGTGTGAAGCAGAGGTTATCCTGTCAAAGACGGTATCGTTATATTGCACGTTCGTGCCGACATAGGGGCATTCTTTCTTTTCGAGTTTTAAAGTTTTAATCTTTAAACAGGGTTATTTATGCCATAATTCTCGTTCGTGTATTCTTTATTTTCCCTTTATAATTTTCCCATGAAGTTCAGTGTATTTTGTTTATTTCCCGATTTTTATAAGATGATTTAACAATAAAACAGAGTCATTTACACCATTTTTGTTTGCTTTTTTATTAGTTATTTTCCATCACGTTCGCTGTTTTTTCTTTTCCTGATTTAAAAAAAAAAAGTTTTTACAACTAATCAGGGTCATTAAAAGAAGTTTGTGTTCGCTTATACTTTATTTTTCCTTTTATTATTGTTTTGATTGACCCCCAAACCTCACAACACTGGGGCAACGCCGGATACATTGGCTAGTATATATATATATATATATATATATATATATATATATATATATATATATATATATATAGCTGAATGTTTGTGTGTGTGTGTGTGTCTGGTTACGAAGAGACTCCTATATGGTTGACTATTTTTAGAAAAAATGATTACATATAATGATAGAAGATGTATTGAGACACAGGAATGGGTATGTTTTGTCTGGCAGAACGGTGGTTCATTAAAATTGTGGGAGCTGCATTCGCGGCTGGCCCACAAAGTATGGAAATAAAACATTTAAAAATTAAAAAAAAACGTTTACAAGTGTTTTGATATAGATGTATATAAGAATACTTTGATAAGTATATTTTAACTTTAATAGGGTTGGTATAATAAAAATTGTGGAGTCTGCGTTCGCGCCTGGCCTCCATAGAATGGAAATAGGCACAATCGTTAATAAAGACATTTCATATCTATTTGCGTAAGTATACTTTGATAATTATGTTTCAGTTTGAGAAAATATGGTATAATAAATTTATGGGTTGTTCTTTTGCGTCTGACTTCCATAGAATGGAAATATGTCACAAAGTGTTTAATATAGATCCACAGAATATTGTAACAAGTGTTTCAGTGTAAACAGGTATAGTATAATAAATTATGGGGTTTATCTATTTTTGTTTTACTTTCGTCATATGTTGCTTTGGTTTTGATAGCCCCAAATTCGAAGCTATCGCTTTACAACCATTCCTTTTCATAACCTGTTATACTTTCATAAATCAGAGTCCATTTTCTGTAGCGTGTTTTTGAACCCAGTCAACGACGGGTACTTTTGCTAATATATATATATATATATATATATATATATATATATGTATATGTATATGTATATATATATATATATATATATGTATATATAATTTTCTGGCATTTTAATACAACTGATGTCGGATTAGAAAAAATAAATGAAAATATATTTTAAAAGTTTAATAAATAAACTGTCACAAAAATATTCCTTAAGGGAACATAAAATGATTTCATTACCAAACAACTTTAATAATTATTCAAACAGATTATCTAGAGGGTAATACAGAAATAAATTAGGTAACATTTAAATTCTGATATCCTATGAACAATAGTGTATACACGAATTAAGAAATAATTCGGTATGATGTAAAATTATCAGTCTGTTCTCAGTAATTGTATATAGTAAAGATAATAATAATAATAATAATAATAATAATAATAACAATAATAATAATAATAATAATAATAATAATAATAATAATAATAATAATAATAATAATAACTTATGAGGAAATAACAACCACCGGAACAAGATCCAGCACAATTCCCTTAAAGCTCTTAAACCGATAGGATTGCTGAAGATTTTCATGATCATGTCAAACCAAACCTATTCCCCCTAAACTCAACAGACTTTAATAATATAAATAGGCGTCGTTTAAAATAAATTTAATAAGCGTCATCATGGCAACAATGCTTCTCTGATGGAAGCAATATCCCAGCAAATGGATGACAAAATGAAGACTACTTGATATAACCATGCGGTCGTTTTCAAACACGAACTGAGTGAATGATAAGAGGATATATGCAGAATAAAGCCTAAGCTAATATTATATGTATTTGTTTTCTTACAGAAATTGGAATTTAACGATTTACTACTTTCATTATCTGTTCTTCTAAAAGTGTTTCAGATGCGCGCATATATATATATATTTAAGCCAAAGACAATGCGGGGAAAGACTGGAATTATAAAAGTTAAGAGAAAAAACAAACAAATGTAGACGGGTATGCTTGAGTAGATGAGTGTCTAGCCTTTATTCGTCTATCTTTCCTCACCTCAATGTATAACCAAGTTGCTGGTATGTCCGGTGTATGTAAAGTCCGTGGGTGGTATGGAACTTTGATTAATTTCGCGAGAAAGGGACCTCTCTTTTTCCAAAGAAAAAAGTGATTCAAGATGGCGGAATAGAACGCGATTGGACTGCAGAAACAGGGCAGGGTCAGTTGGCGCAAATTTTCATTTACTTATTTATGTTTTTTTTATTATTTCTGTTGTAAGATTTCAGCTCAATCACCCTTTACACTCACCTTAATTACCACGCCCTTGACATGAAACTTACAAAACTTAAACACAAGATTTTCGCCATACTTAAACAAGAACAGAAACGCATCATACCCAACTTGACAACAGTCCAACGACTGACTCTACAGCGCCTCAAGGAAAAAAATCTCGTCTACCTACGCTCTGACAAAGGTAAAGAATTTTGTGTCATCTCCCAAGACACTTATGACTTCCTCGCCCAAGACCACCTTAGCAAGACCAACATCTACACACCAGCCAGCAATATCGCTATCACCCAAATAGTGACAACTATCAATAGAACCTGGCCACATATTTGCTGCCAGAGAAATATCCCAAAACAATGTAGACTAAACTTTACTACCAAAAACAGCAAACTCTCCACCTTTTACCACTTCATAAAACTCACAAAAATAACCCACACACAAAAAACAGACCCATAGTTTCCAGCGTCAACAGCCCCCGCCATAAGATCTTGTGGTTCTTCTCTAGACTACTTAAACCCCTACTCTCTACCTTCCCAGCCCATATCAACAGCTCTGACCAAGTCATAGACCGGCTTAACAGGTTACCTCCCCAACAATTGAGGCACAACACACATTCCTTCAGCCTGGACGTCGTCTCCCTGTACACTTCCATCCCGGCACACCCTGCCATTAACCTCATGGGTGAACTCATATCCTCCAATAACTTACACTGTTTCGGAATAACCCCTACCGATATCCATTAACTTCTTCGAGTGATTGTTGACAACACATTCTTCACATTTCTCAACCACACCTTTAAACAAGTGTCTTGCCTACTCATGGGCTCTAGCCTCTCCGGTCTACTAGCTATTGCTTATATGGATAGACTCGAAAGGCATGCACTCAGCACTTGCAACTCCTACCTTCTCTTCACGAGATATATACATTACATCTTTATACTCACATGCTCCCGAGAAGAAGCCATCAAAATCTTCAACACATTTAAAAATGCCGACCCCCACCTACAGTTCACTATAGAACACCCAGACAATCCAGGCTTTCTCTCACTCCTTGATTTCAAACAACATCAAAGAAAAAGGCTCTATATACACAGAATTCAGCAGAAACCCCGTCAGCAGACATTTGTTTATACAATTTAGGTCCGCATCAAAAGACAAACTGAACTATGCACACGCAGAGATTTCACGCATACGCTACAAGTGCACTAACACACCGGACAAAATTCTGCACACTAACAACTTCCTACACACACTCTCCATAAACAGCTATCGCAACTCTACCTCATCCTAACTCAAAAAAGAAAAAAACGCCAACGACAAGCTCTCTCAAATACCTGTTTCCTCAAGCTCTCCTTCTTTAATGAAAGAATCTCCTCCGCTATCCGAAGAGCCATACCCCACGAGAAGCTAGACATACAAAGTATCCACACTGTCTTCACATTTAGACATCACCTAACACGGAAACACCCACCAGATACACCCGACGCTTGCTCCCTATCTAATTGTCCCATCAAAGATACAGGCATATCTTTGCGCACCCACGTGGCCTATGACCTGCAATGCACTAAATGGAACAAATCATACATAGGGAGTATCACTAGACAACTACACTAACGCATTAAAGAACATATAAACACCAAAATATGATCATTCCACAAACATATAATCTCATGCAACAGCACAAAACGTAATAGTTGAGTTTATATCCTTGCCTCAGTCAGAAACGTTGGAAACCTTAGAATTGCAGAAGCACTCCTTATCTCGAAACACAAATCTTCCCTGAATGAGAGACTAGAACTGAGCTCTCCGTTTATCCTTTCATCCCCCATTACAAGCTAACCAGATCAATGAAAATACACAAATTCTAACAAAAAAAATAAATAAGATTAAATAAATAAAAAAATATATATGAATACTAAAAAAGGAAATAAATGCACATATATATATATATATATATATATATATATAAATCGAAGTATATAGAATTATAATACGATACTCATAACAACAGCAAGATAAATATAAATTAAATAAAAAGAAAGTAAAAAAAAAATAAGGCAGATAGAATTGTCTCCCTTACACTATACTCCACTGAATATAGTATACACATGGTATGTGCGTGTGGTATGCGTACATTTAGTTGCGTATGTGTATTTATGTACGGGCGTTTATCCAAATGTGATAGGTATATATAGTGTGTATACATTTACCAAACCTTAGCAAGATAAAAAAATAAATAGATAAGTAAATAAAAAAGAAAGAAAAGATACAAGTAATAAAGCAAAACAGAGTTATCTCCCTTACACTATAATTTGCCCGGTACTGCATATTTCAAATATATATATATATATATATATATATATATATATATATATATATATATATATATATATATATAAATGAGTGCCTATATACGTAAACATAGACAGAGTATTATAGCTACAAAATAATACAAATAAATAATATAAATGCCCAAAAGATTAAACACGAATCACCCCCTTAACACACGAATACAGATACATAAAAGATAACACAAAACAAAAACGTAAAAAATAAACAACTATAAACAAAAGAACACAAAATAAAAGTATCTACAACAGCATCGGAAAAACGGGATAAACATATATATATATATATTTAATATTTAATACAAACTAATATAAAACATGTATATATATGTATATATATACATATACAATAATAATAATAATTCGAATACATCTAAAATAGATGAAATTGGGTCTTAAACTGATATCTTCACCCCATCTCACACAACGGACCACGTGAATCTTCACTGCGGTACTATTATTGTAAAGAATGAAGCACCTTTACCGCATAATAATAACAACAAAAACAATAATAATAATAATAATAATAATAATAATAATAATAATAACTATAACAATAGCAATAACAGTAATAATAATAATATTAATAATAATAATAAATTATACAATATTGTATAAAATAAAGGAAAAATTATATATATATATACATAAAGCTTACAGCAGAAATAATAAAAAAAATAATAAGTAAAATAAAATTACCCCCAACTGACCCTGCCCTGTTTCTGCAGTCCAGTCGCGTTCTTTTCCGCCATATGAGTCAACATTTGTCTTTTGAAAAAGAGAGGTCCCTTTCTCTCGAAATTAATCAAAGTTCCATACCACCCACGAGCTTTACATACACTGGGCATACCAGCAACTTGATTATACATAATTATATATTGACGCGAGTAAAGATAGACGAATAAAGCCTAGACACTCCTCTACTCAAGTACACCCGTCTACATTTTTCGTTTTTCTTTCTTTACTTAGATGAGCCCGGTGTCTCCCCGCATTGTCTTTGGCTTAAAAGAATTCTATATATTTCTTTACCAACAATGATTCAAGCAAATTACTACCTACTCTTATATATATGTATATATATATGTGTATATATATATATATATATATATATGTATGTATATATATATATATATATATAGTGTAGCTCCTATAATTTGAACATTCGCTTCGTTGAAATAAGAGGATGTTGTTCAAGTTTCGGGATAAAAAATGTGCTGCAGTTAACTTTACTTTTCTAACAATTTAGAAATAGTAAATAAAATTCATTGCTATATGATACTTCAAGTATATATTAAGTTGAGTTTACGATATATTGCAAGTAAGAATTGTTAAATATTATTACCAGGAACAAAAGCATTGAAAATAAATTAAAGCTACTCTTACTTGTTAGGTATTCATTACCTAAGTTATCATCTACAGAGACCATACATTTATGTAAACTACAGTTTTTTTTTTCATTTATTTATTCATTGAATGAGACTCATTGCAGTTTCTATTTTCATCGACTGAGCTCTCGGACGCTGCCATTGTATTCCGTAAGCGATCAGAAAACTCTACAATTCTTGGTTCTGTAGCTTCTTCATGCGTATATTTCTTCGGAGTGACATTGCTTGCAAAACATTGTTGTCACTAAGTAAGGACTTTTTTCTAGAAATGTTATAACCGTCTCCATAGACTTTTCTGCGTCATACCATGATATTACTTCATAAGAGTGTTCTTCGTTATTTACATGAGGGTCAAAAGAATGGGAGTTGTCGCTATTTTCATCACTATTACTGCCTTCCGGATATTTATCAGTATTTTCCTCATCTTGATGCACCCACATTTACACATCATTTGCATTAAATGATTTAAGAACAGTATGGTTGGTCGTTAACCGTTTGATTTCAAGAATTCTTTCTAGACCAGATGTATTCTCTGGTTCTTTCAGTTCAGAAGACTTTGGCACTGGGCATACTTCACCCCATACGTTTGTGTTATGTACTTGCTCGAAATTGATTACATGCACTCGCGAGAGAAAATGTGGCACCTCTCATAGTGAAATACGTTTATACTCACGGTCCTATTTATCATATTCATCATGAAATCATTGACGTTGAAACATTTTAAGTTCCAACTAATCGTTTGATACATATGTTGGATGAGAGAAGTCGCATTAGACGGTATGTAGCACACAAAAATATTCCCGCAAGATGACACTAGTTCTGACTCAGGGGGATGTGCTCTACAATTTTCCAACAGAAGCAGTCACTTTGAATCAGGTTTACCTAATTCAAGAAAACGTCTCTGGACAACTGCACAAATTCTTTCAAAAAACATATTTTAAACAACTGTTGATTCATCCACCCTTTTCACGAAGAATAATACGATACTGGCAAAGGCAAACCCCCTTTCAATACTCGGGGACACTTTGATTTGCCGATGACAAGAATCCTAAGTTTATGAGTCCCAGAAGCATTAGCGCATACCATCACCGTTAGTGTTTCTTTATTTAATTTGAATCGTTTTATTTTCTGCTCCTCGGATCCGGCTAATGTTTTTGTAGGTAAGCACTTCCAATTTACGACACTTTCATCAGCGTTGTAAACATCCTCCGGTGTTAAACCATCATCGGCAATTATCGTCTTGAATCTGTCACAATAATTTGGTGTTATGTGTGTATTAGCAGGCCGTTGTTCGCCTGACATTGTTAATTGTCTTTTACCATGTCTACTCTTAAAGCTCCTAAGTAAGCCTTCACTGAATTCTATATCTCCTGCGATATTCAACTCTTCCTTAAGAGATTTAGCTTTAGCAATTAACATGGGCCCAGATATTGCTACACCTTCATTCCGTTTTGCTACAAACAACTCATGCAATATTCGATCGAAGTACACTTGCTTTAGTCTGCGACGAGGCCTTCTTTTGACATGTCTTTTATTTGTATAGAAAGGAGCAGCCATTAATATTTACTTCTTTTCCTTTTTGCTGTAAAACAGTGCACTTCTTTCAATCTTATAACCTCTCAATATAACGCTATTTTCAACTCCAGAATCCTTTTTTCTATAATTTGATTTTTTGTCGAGTAAAGTCAATGTCACTTGTTTTCTTTTAGAGTTGCAAGCCATTGTGATGGGTTGTTTGACACTATTTTAAATATACAATTTGAAAAAAAACAGTGAGTGTAAATTAATTATCAATAGCTAATCTATATTAATTACATAGTACCAATATTAACATTTCTGCGCAATATCTGACTAAATGTACACAGTTTTACTGCAACCCCGCTTCAAATATGATAATACAATTTCAAAGACGAAACAGTCCAAGTTTAGAGAAAGTCCAGGTTTAGAAGAAGCCCAAATGAGAGGAAGTCCAAATGAGAGGAAGTCAAACTTTAGAGGAAGTTTAAATTAAAGGTGTTTTACTGTGTGTACACACACACACACACACACACACACACACACATATATATATATATATATATATATATATATATATATATATATATATATATATATATATATAAATGTACAGAAGATCAGAAAAACTGGTCCCCCTTATATTGGGTTTGAAGGGTATTCTAAAAGCAGTCAATTTAATACATAAAATACTTTAGTAAAAGTGAAAACTCCAGCAATGTAAATAAATAGCATTGTATTGTCATACTCATGGACATCGGACATGTATTTTTAAGTTGGTATAACTAACCTATAAGTTTCGTTGAATAATATGCCTTTGAAAGGATTTCAGTCTGGTTTAAAACGTACACATCGTTCTCCGGATAAGCGTTGAATGATGGGATAGAAGTACACAAAAGTACATATTGCATTAATTTATCTGCGTATAAAAGCATTGCTCTTTATCGCAGAATGTAATGTATATGTGGGTGTGCGTTTTTTTGTATAATCTATGTATTTTTTCTTTTTATTTCCTAGAAATTTCTATTTCGTCTCAAATATAGTCCACATCTTTTCTTTTCCATTCCCATCTATTTTCATCATCAAATCCTTCGTATAGTTTTATATTTCCTTCTCTCAAAATATGCCAGCCTTTTGCTTTTCTAAGACTGCATCAAACGTACTCTCATACTTTTTCGTTTATTTTTATTTAACTTTAGTCGCTTTACCCATCACCCATCAAAGACAAATCCTCCCTCTGAAAGTCTCATACAATTATCTTAGCACATTTAGTGGCGCTCTATTTTTTTTTCGTAACGTTATAAAATTACCAGACACACATGGAAAAAATCAACGACAAAAATCAATACAGACAAAATAAACTAAATAAAAGTAAATTAGTTTTCTACTCCTTGAATAAAAAAGAAATCCCTGTCACTCCCCCTCGTTATCTCACCCATATACAATCTTACACTTTATTTTTCTCTGCAGGTTATTTTGCTAAAGCATCGAATGAGGTTTTGTTTTCTTTTTTAACTATGAGAGATATTTGCATAGTTTAATCTTAAAGTTTAGAGAAGACATTTAACTCTCTGACACAGAAAGGTTTATGGTGTTTTATTAGTTTATTTGTTGCGAGTTTTCAATCACCTGCTGGCATCCAGTAAATCGATCAAACATGTTTTTCCAATTTCTCTTTTGCATTTTTTAGTGTTGGAAATTTGAAATATAATAATATACTTGATCTAATGTGGCTTAGGATGCTGGCACTATTTGGTAAAAAGAGTTCATAGTATAAAAACCGCATTTGATAATAGAATGGCAAAGTGTAAGAATAGTTTTTATAATGATTAAAAATGATGCCATCACTTGTGAAACATAATACAATTTACTAACATTTAATTCTGGTATTTATTATTGGAATTGTTATTCGCAACGACCGTTGAAACTTAATCTAATTTGATTATTACTTTATTAGTATAGATTCTTATTAATATTAATTACTTAAGACTTTGAGTTGTGTCTGAAAATAATACATTTTAATATTGTTGGATACTGATTGGAAGAATGCCGGTTTTCGAAAATTATTATGTTTACCTATATATTCCGTCCGATTAATATTCTTTTTCTTTCTTACCGACACATTTTCTCTGAATATTATCTAGTAATTCCTAACACTGGCAATCATACACTTTCGCTTCAATTAGGTAATCCATGTTCTCTGGGATACCAATATATATCTTTAATGAACAATAGTGTGTAATTAGTTTGGACAGGCCATCAATTTCGAACAATTACATGCTATTTCGCATTGTGTTTTTTAACTATTACAGTAATATTTTAATCTTTATTATACTATAGAGAAAATGTGACACAGTTCATCTATATTTGACAGAATTACTTTGTTGCGTTTTCCATGTAAGTAGTGTGTTGTGTTAACCCCTTAAGCCCACCAAAGACAACAAAAATACTAGAAATCAACCTATGCGTTTGATTTTCTCAGGATAGGTACACATGGTCTGTATATACAGTCATTGGTAATTAGCTAGTGTATCTAATAAGTGTTTTTAGTATTACGAGGGCCACACAAAAATTATAACTCCTATGTTTAATTCCGTCTGTATAGATCGCAGCCGATGTTTAATTGCATATTTATGATGACTTAAGTCATGCATTTATCACCTGATATATGGAAATGCCACATATCTCTTGTAGATATTTATAATTATAGAGTTGTTATGAATAAATAACTGCCAGGGCCGTGCGTCAGCAACATAGATGTGTCATTAGATTACTGGAAAAGCTGAATTAAATATAGTGGTGATAATGTAGAAAAATAAAATTTTGGAGCACATTAGATCGCTCGTTTTAAAGGTACTATTTAGACTTTCGTGATTCTTCAACATTTTGCCTAAAAAATATAAGGCTTAACTTTGGAACGACTCCTAAGTTTAATCATAGAAATATTTGCCTCTATTCAATGATATATACATATAACAATACATGGGTGTGTGTCTGTGCTTGTGTGATTGTGACACCTAGTCACATGTATATAATAGTGATTATGCAGACAACTATCACATTTTGTAGGATATTCTCACAAGGTAGTCGCATATATACAACCGAAAGATATTGTAATCTCCAACGTTGGTCATATGAATTTTGTTGTACGTATACATCTTTATTTGGAAGTCGAAATCTGTACGCGTATTCAAACTTAAGTATATTGTTAATTTTATTCCCAGTATTGCCTGAACTGAAGACTAAACCTATAACTTCTGAACTACACGTGAGAAAAATCATTGTGAAAAAACGTGTCACAGATATATCTAATAGTAAATGTTTAATTCTTATATACTATTTGTATGACTACAATTACGTACTCATTTTCTTGATCGATCGAAGAACACTGTTTGCCTTATAATACCTTACACAGGGATTATTCATACGTACGGGCAACCCAGTTAACTAATGTTTTTTTACGAATTCTTGTATGGGAAATTCAATACACTCTGCTTTTGAGTGGTGCATATGATGCTTACACTCTTCCACTGTTTACATAACATGGTTAAAGTCTAATAATACTAAAGGCCTATTTCAGTTTCAGGAAAATACTGATCACTAAATTATTGTCTCGGTAATCACTTTTACATCGCTACATATGCTCGAGTGAAGTTCGGGCCTTGATAAATGGTGATTCCACTGTAATAAATTATGTCTTACAAAGAAAGAAGACACAAAAAACTTGGTTCACAGAAATCTTTCTCATTCGAACCACACGGAGAATGGAATTTAAAAAAGTTTTCTTGTGGTAAAAAGATGAGATATTCCTTTAAATATCTTATAGAGGATCAAACAGGGATTTTGGTTTAGTTTCGTACCTTCCATCAATTTACGATCACCTATCGTAATAATATAGATATGATTGTATAATTACGCGGAGTATATAGTTATTGGTTTTATTAGTTGTTATTAGAATTTAATTAGATGTACCATAATAGAAAGCAAATGTGAACGAATTCAAAAGCTGTTTGAAAAATGTCACTAAGTAAAAATTGAAGTTGCATTTCAGGAACCATTGATAATTCATAACAATAAACAAGAATTCGGTGTATTTTAAATTCAAACAAAAGTAATAAGTAATCTAAAACCCTGCATAGACATAGACATGAGTAGGGACTTAAATTAATAAAATTGGCCTAATCTAACAATGCGCGGACTACAACTCAGTATACCACAATTAATCTAAAGAAAACGTTCTTTTTTAACATAGTCCAGGACAACATGGCAATCTATATATCTATAAAAGTTAAAGTGTCCGTCTGGCTGTCTGTGGGTGTGTACGTCTGTGTAGATTTACTTACACAATGACTATGTCAATTTTCAGTCTACAGGCTCGAAATTTTATATACAAGGTAGTGAGATTTGGGAAAATCTTTGTAATCCGTTTTCGGCAAGAGATTTGGGCCTTAAGAGGTTAAAGCTCAACGATTTCACCTTGGAGAACTCTACCAAACTCGTCCGCCAATTTTGGGACTAAACACTTGGAATTTTAGATATAGGTTTCTTGGACATAGATTAAACTTAATCACCTTATTTGAGTCTAAAACAATAAATGTTAAGCGGTCATAATAGGAGTCAACGTTTTAAAATGTGCAGTCTCTACCCAATTACTCAGACAATTTCTGGACTAAACCTTTGAAATTTTACATAAAGGGTATTCAGAGATAGGGCAAGCTTTTTAATCGGTTTGAGACGAACTTTTGTGCTTCCAATTTATGTATGTATGTTTGCATGTCTGCCTAAAAAATTCGACAGACTCAACGAATTTTCACAAGATCAGTATCGTTTTGAAGCTAGACCCCACAGACGACAAATGCCGAACAATTTGCTAAATCATTAATTTCTACATCCGAAACTTGGCAATTTTCTTCAGGGAGGGGTAGCTTTTTTTCACCGATATTTCCGAAAGTCATGCCCCTTTTCGATTGTCTCGCCTTAATTTAAACCTACGTCACTTTCGGTTTGCCAGTGGTTGTAACAGCAAAGAATTCACGATTTCCCCCGTTCTTTTCCACCTTCGCGGTACGGGTTCGAGCCTGCCTTTCTACTACCACTTTTTTTTTTTTTGCTCAACACACAAGTCCAAACACCCGGGCAATGCTGGGCACCCATGCCTGTTAAGACTAAAATACGAATATTATATAACAAAGGGTATCGATAAAAAATCTCGCAAACAATGTCGTATCTTCATAAGATGAATGCAATATTCATTATATTAGATAATGTTAAACTGAAATAAAAAAAAGTTTTTAGTAATACTCACATATAACTCTTTTTATTTCGTAAATAATTACGACAATCGACTTTGGTTCATTTTGCTTATTACATACAACTTTTTATTAGATAATCTTTTAAAAATGTCAAACATATTCTTTTTACAAGAAATGAATAATGCTGAAATACCAAGAGTATTCTTTCAAGCAAACGTAGCAATATACATCCGAAGAGATATCGTTATCCATAAATAATAACTTATAAAACGGACATTGCGCTATTTACATAAATTGTTTGTAACAGAGTTATATGCTAGCGTTTGTCGCTTACGATCATACTACGTATAATTACTTAGAGGTTGTTGATATAAATATATTGGCAAACATAATCAAAAGCGGGTGTACCTTTAAAGTCTATCGACAGGAAGATACTACGTATTTAAATAATATTATAATAATAATATAATAATGAATATTATAATGATAATATAATAATAAATATTATAAATAATACAACTTTGTTTATATCACGGGTCACTATTGGAAACACCGGGTAATAAGTAATGAAGTCTCTGAATCCAAAACTCCATTACACTTAATTAATAGTTAGAAACAAGAATTAGCGGAACTACAATTATCACAAAAATGGTCAAAACATTATTAATAAAACTGTCTTACAAACGAGATAAAATTACAAATTACGCTATGCAAATAGCACAGCAACAGAAATCAATAATACCTTCCATGCAGTTTCTGCGTGAATTCATCCAAAACTATATAAAATAAGACCCAATGAACTTATAAAGAAAGAGTGTCCGACAGTGACCCTGGGAGGATTATAATTGCTGTCCAAGATTAAGGATTGAGTAACAACGCGGGCAAGTAGTCTCAGCAATGACAAGACGTGCAGGTTACACCACACAGAAATAAAGAGTGGAAACTACGTGGCATGTCCTACTGAGAAAAGGTTACCATAGAAAGAGAAACAATGGGATTTTTAAATGTATCTGTTGGACCATAAGTAAAGTATTAAATATCGAATATAGCTTGTAAATATTCATACTCTATCCACTGCAACACTGCAGTGTCTACTTATGTACCTTGGAAAAGGGGCTACTAAACATGCATAATGATGAAAGACAGGAAAGAGAAAGAAGCTCATTTTATTAAGGTTCTTGTTCCCAGTGACATTATTAGAAGTTAGTGTGATCAATGATAGTGTTAAACAGGGCTCAGAGGAAAATATAAATAGATCTTAATATATTATGTACGAAATAAAACGTAACTGAAATATCAAAATATTGCAATTATTTCAGCAATTATAGAAACTAACCGGATTTATGAAAAAGAGTTTCAAAAGTTCATGGAAACTCTAACTTATGATGTAAGTGCATAAAGTAATGCAAGCAATTACACTGAAAGGAACGGTTTAAAATGAATCATATCTCTGGATTGCATATATATGCGAAACGGGAAGATATTTAGCATCCTATAGGATTTTCCATCCTCACACAGACAGGAACATCTAAATAATATATCCTTTCTATATCTTCACTAATAGTACATGAAAAAGGTGAAATTACTGCCGGTGACAGATGCTTCCACATGTCAAGTTCGAGTCATGAGGATATCACAACACTTTTATTCATATAATTTTATTCATGGTATCTTCTTTACCCTGCAAAAATATAAATCAATGGAGAATTGCTATACTGAAAATTGAACTTTCCGACATTATAGTTTTTTTGTTGTTAAAATAGTCTGTTTAATCACACCAGCATTGTTTCACTGTTGTAGCCAATTTGTGGAAATTGAGTAATCCCAGCTGATTATAGAAAAACAACAACAAACATCGACTTCAAAAATACGGAAATAATGCCCGTGTGATGGATTAGATTTCTTCCTGGGCATACTGTTATGGCTACGTGATTTATTATATAAACTTATGTTAGCGAAACAGAATCCTCTGCAACGATTATATGTGACCTGGATGTGTAACACATAACGCAACCAAAACAGTACACACACACACACACACACACACACACACACACACACACACACACATATATATATATATATATATATATATATATATAATCTGTTTATTATACAAACATTATTAGTTACATATGTGCATACGTTTCAGTGAGATACCAATTCAAGCATAACACTTCATCGGACAAAAAAAAATCGCTATTGACACAGGAGTCAAAATTACATTAGTTTTATAAGATATTCGTGTGTAGTTATCGTTCTGGAAGAAAGTGTGGTGTATATTTTATTAATATAGCAATAGGAGGTATGGAGAGAGGTGTGGTGAAGGAAGGGAGTAAGTATAAGGGAGGAGGGGGTTACGATTCTGTGTGGGTAAGCTGCAGCATTGGAGACGTATTGATATTCTTTTACTTTGGCGGTGATTCATTGACCAAAGCTTTCGCTACGTTCTGAAGTAATATAATGCTCTCATCGTTGCTACTCCCATATCTTAGATATTTTTTTTTTCTGGTGACGACTTCATATTTCTATTGACAGGTTTTATTTATTGATTTATAATATTTTAAAATGTATTTTTTTTTATTTATTTATGTTTGTTTTTTATTCCGTAAGTCGCTTTTTTATTCGTTCATTTGTTTCTAGTCTTCATATTCATTCCCATATTATGCAACACTTTCTTCTAGAACGTTCACCGCATCCAAATATCTTATGGAACTAATGTAATTTTGACTCCTGTTTCAATATCAATAGTTCTGTTTGGTTTGATGAGATTTCATCCTTCATTTATAATGCAACTGAAACATGTATGCACAATTTGAAAATTAAATAAGATACGTGTTGAACTGAACATAAGTGTAGTGTTCTATTTTTCTGGGCATTCACTATGGTAATTTAGGTGTATTACTGTATTGTTGGCAGGTTTTTGTATGTTGAAGTCGTGTATTTAATGTGTTTGCTTGAATATGCTAATACTCCGGAAATGGTATTGTGTTATTTATGCTTGGTTCATGGATGAATTTGTAGGGCAGTGTGTTTCTTGGTTTAGTTTGAATTTTTTAATGTATTGTACTGATTCGGCTGCAATGAATATGTCGTCGACATAGCGGGCGTAGATAGTGGGCATTTATTCTTAGAGATTATGTGGGCAAAGTTTTGTCAGTTTTCTTCATTCGTTTTTAATGATATATATTATTATATGAACTAGAAAAACGGGCAGATACTTTATGTGATCCGTGCATTAAAACAAAGGTGGGATGCGTTATATATGGAAGGGCAGTCGTCTTAGAACATATATTGTTACACTCAGTCATGTTATTCGGGAAATCGCCATAGAAATATTTGTCATGTTTTAAAAAAGCAGGTTATAGGCGAAATATTAAAAATATTAATAATAATTACATCAAATATTTAGTTTTGATTTGTCTATGTTTCTATATTTTAACTAGAATTATCTACCATCAAACTATCATCTTCTAATAAGCGTTACATTCTTTTGTTTATAATTCACTCAACATAATTGGAACATCTGTATATACTATAATGTATCATTTTATAATGTTACCACCAGATTGGATGAATTAAACTACAATATATAATTAACAAATCAAAACGCTTGATATCGAGTTACGTGAATGAAGTCGACGTCAGTACTCAGTACTAATACTAAATAATTCCGTTCTCCTTTGATTATGTCATCGTTTGTCGACGATAAAAAAGAACTTATTATACTAGGCTCAAGGTAAACTTCTGTATGTAATGTAAGGGTGTAGTTTTTCCTGTGTGTTTTTAAAAACAACAGCTTATTTGAGTATGTAGCGAAATGAGCGCAAGGCTTTCTGAACACCATTTGCTTTTTGTCTTCGATAAAGATTCTGAGTAGTAAAGATGGAGGGATGTGAATGCTGTTTTAAAAATGGTTTTATGGATTTTTGCATATTTATTGGCGACTTGAATACTAGGATTATGTTTTATGAATTGCCGTTAGTTAGTGCGAGCCTAATTGTAAGACATTGAGTTAAAATGTGTAGAAATCTTTTACAGTAAAGTCAAGCTTCTGGCATGTCTGGACAGTGGAGTATGACTCGGTGCTAGTACTTTTACACTTAGTTGCAGATACACACATACACACATGAGATAACTTACATATATAAAGGCGGAAATGTAATGTTATATTGCATATATATATATATATATATATATATTACTTATATACCTAGTTATATGCGTACATACGTATATACTAAGGCTAGAAAGAAAAAAAGCTACATAAAATTTTCTTTGTTTCATCCTGGTGAGGATACGTTAAACTTATGAATAGAATTGATACTGCTTTTTTTATAATTTTGCGTGAAACTGGATGTATTAATTATCTAATCAGATCCACTGTTAATTTCACACTCATCCATCAAATCGAATGGATGTGGGTTTATCAGGCAATGGCACATGATTATTCTAATGTTTATCTTTTTGGCGAGGGTGGCTGTTCTCTTTTCTTTGTGTTGGGACGTAACCTAATATTAGTCTGAATATTTTTTACTTACATGTTGTTTTATACTATTTTGTTGGTTTATTTTTATTTATAATCATTATTATGAATATCATTTTTGCTATGGTTTTCGTTACAGTTTGTTAAGAATTTTGTGCGAAGTTGTGCGCGCGTGCTGTCATGTCAAGAGAAGGTTAATTTTGTGTGTATATACATCTGTTATTGACGTCCTGCAGTTTTAAATTTTTTAGGCGTAATACAGTTTATGTAGCTAAATTCTAATTAAAACATAGTTTACGCTGGTGGTCTGCAGGTGTGCATGTGCTTGCCTGTACTACTGTTTACTATGATATCAGTATTCGTCTATTTTCGTTGAGCTTTCAGAGGCTGTTCGATAATGCTGATTTAAACAAAAACTATTACGTACGAAGGATATTTCTGCATTTGAAAATTAAATATTAAGAACACTAAACAAGCACATTCAATATATTAATAATATATTTAAGCATCGCGTTAAGACTAACATAACCTGGAAATGATTATAACTAATTAAAATCTAATTTTCATAGTGCACAAATTCTGATTATTATTTAATTAAAACACAGAAATTAAGTAACATAAGTTCATTGTTTTTATTAAAAAGTATTATCTCACGTGGGGCATTTATAAACAGTTTATCAAAAGCTAAACTAAGTACACAATTAAAGAATGCGATTTATTCAAATTCTAATATTATGTTTCTTCACCTATCTGCATATATTTTTACTACGCGATTATATAATGATAATTCAATCCACATTCAGAAATTAATCAAGGAAATTTTTAGATAATTAGTTATAGTTATGGAAGCACTAACTGTGGCAATAAACTAGAATAAGAACGTTTACTGATATAATTGCGATATCAACCAGGGAAATACCCATGTGTAATATATGTAATCAATATTATTTATTAATAATATTATATATCTCTATCTATTTTACTTTGTTTTTTATTATTTAGTTATTTCTCATGGACGTTTTCGTAAATCTTTATTATAAATTATTTAAAAAAAAACGAAACCATTATAAAGCTAACAATTATTTACTTATGTATATAAGACATTTTGTTTGATTGTGTGAGTTCGTTCCGCATTGACCCCAAAAGAGCTGGGGGCATTCTTATAACATTTTAACCAAATATACTGTGTTTGGGTCTCGAAGATGTTTTTTTATCAGGATGTCTCAGATATGTATTTAGAATTGATTATCAAACAATTCTGTTAAATCAGAAACATTCTGTTTTGATCAAAGTGCACACATTATACAACCTAACGTCACTAGTGCACATGAGATGTATTATTGCACACACTGAAAGTTCCTGCGTATAGCATTACTTGTAGATTGTTTGATAAGACAGGGTGTGTTTAATTAGAGCACAATTGAATTATGACACTTGCCATACGCATCTAAAATTATTATTCTAATCATTGTATAAACAAACTTGCATTAAATCACCAGTAGTCCATCTACAATTCAACATAGCATACACTATATTTTGCGTGTAGGCATGTTATCTTCACTCAGCTCCATCGTTATTCGTTCTCAGCTAAAACAGTAAATAAATCCATTTGATTAGAAAATAGGTAATTTCACTAATAGCGACGGCAATGAAAACTATTGAAAATATCAAACATTCTTTAGTCCCCAGAGAATCCCGTGCAAGAGTGAGTCTTGTGCTAGTGTTGGTAAAAATATTAAACCAAATACTCCTTTAAACTTTACTAAACATCGTTTTAGTCTCTACAGATTATGTATTAGAATTCAAATCCGCAAGTGTATTTAAGATATTTAAGTGTTTTACATACACACAGCGAAATGTATTCAAGTAATAATTATCATAACAAGTGTAATATTAACAAAATACTTAAAAGTTTTTTTAATGTAAACATTTCTTAATGAACTCTACAGAAGGATATTGATAATTTCATTAAAATTTACACATCACGGAATTCATATAAAAAACTCAGCAGAAGAGGAGACAGATTCGACCCATACTTAAATCAACTTAAGTACGGTTATATAAATATACTAGATCGTTAAGTAGAAGTATTTCTCCTTTCTCTATCCAACCACATAGATGTTTGATTTAATCTTAATTGTAATACTACTGTTAACACGGGTGTAATATAAGTTGACACCGACATCTTTCTATAGAAGCTATCAATTTTCTTTTAATTTCTTGTCTTTGCGTAAACAAATATTAATTATAATTAAATATTATACATTAGATTAGATAAAATAAGATTCTTTATTCTATGAATAACTTTGTTCTTTTTATGGGCATATTAATTGTCCATAATTTCTGTTGATCACCATACTTCATAATGGATATTATTTTCAATTAATTCCCTTACATATTTCACCAAAGAAGTAAGAGGTACGTAACTCAGAATTTGAATGAATTTTGAAAGAAATTTACTCTTGTTTATATCGTTTATTCAAAGATTGTATCAATAGATCCGGAAAGTTGTATCAATGGGGCCGGCATAATGTTATTACTAACCGTACTAACGCTACATTTATATATACATTTTACAAGTTAACAACACCTACTTATGGGCAATTAATCTTTTATCTTCATGTACGAGCAATTTAATTGCATAAGTTATATTAATAGGGACACCGCTATCAATAGCACCTTTTGCACGGTATATTATAGTGTTATTTTATCATATTTTACATGAAGCTTTATTGTCAAGTGTGGAAAATATATTTTAATAGTAGCGTTAATTAATCGCTTACACAATTTACTACCCCTCAGAAAGTTCCTAATAGTGATGCCATAATTTATTTTTGGATAATGCAAAATGATATGCTATTTATATAGTGGAATGCATCCTATTTTTATTTGAATTTTTATTTTTTGCATTTAGTGACTTATATCCTCTAAAGTATTTTTCTATTATTAAATGATCTGTTTCGATTTTGCAATTTTTATAATTTGATTCAGTTCCACTGGTTACATAGTAATATTTTTCTAAGAAATAGTCATAAACATCAGTTGCTTAAACAACATAACTTCGTTCATAATTTAGTTCGTTAAAACTCATATTATCATAATATTTTGACCTTGTTAAAAATTTATTAAACTCCTGCTTATTTATATTTAAAATATGCGCTCATATACGATTCAGATATTTTATTGCAGATAAATAAAATTATTGATTATTTTATCTACAGAGCGTAGTTATAGTAATCCTCTCTGATGAATAAATTTTAATCGGATTTATGACAGTATACAGAATTGTTATAAACAAAATTCTATAAACATGAAGAAAAATGACCACACTGTGATTGATATTTATTTATAATTTAAAATTGTATTCCTTTGAAGAATTAAACCGATATTTTCCTTGTTATATTTTCGTAACAATTAACAAAAAACAAACAAATCGTTAACCCTCTATACTCCCTACAAAGTCCGTATGTAATTTGGACATTCCTGCAATATATAAAGTATTACGAATTCAGTCAGTTCTGCAAAGTAAAGATAACCGGTTTTTACATAAAAAATTACCATTTCTATTTTCTTAGTTCATATTGTATTCTTATATGATATTAATGCCTAATTCGTTTACTAATGTAAATCCCTAATATAGTTATTAAAGCCTCGGCCATTGACAGAAAAACAATCAAAGAAACTCATCCAAAAATAGAAAAAAACGTAATAGAATCTAAAACAAACAAGGTAAATTTGCTGGTAAACGTAATCATTAGATCTTTTATACACGCTCACACCCACACACGTACAACCACACAGATATATATATGTGTGTGTGTGTGTTTGTGTACATATACATATATATATATATATATATATATATATATCAAGAGATATATCGAATCAGATTTATGAAGTAACAAGGCCGATAGCCATTAGTCGCGTGCTCTCGTGTAATGAATGAATGCGAGAATGTAGGATTGACATGAAATTCTTAAAGATAAACTAAATGACAGAAAAATTGGCTATAATGACTTAAATAAATAAAAGTAAATGATGTAGAATGATTTAATGAATTTAAGGATTAATTGAATGACCTCAAGAATGAATTGAATGCTTAAAAATAACTGGAATCTTTCAAAAACAACTTGAATGATCTGAAGAATTACTTGAATGGCTTTAAGACTGAATGGTTGTATATATATGGGTGACCATTTTACATTAAATTAATACAGAAAAGTTATCCCCAACTTTATATCACAAAGTTACCCACATAAGTACAGCATGTAGTAAGAACAGATACTACACATTGATTTTAGCCAAAAGGCCAAGAAAAGCTTAAAAAGATAAGAACAGAATCAATTTACAACATACCTTTTACCTTAATCAAAAAGGCCAAGCATAAAAGTGTTAAGAACAGACCGACAGATCGACAGACCGACCGACGGAGTGACTTTTAGAGTCGCTTGCACGCAACGAAAAATGTATATATTAACCTTATAAATTTGAATTTAGAAGCCTCATTAGTAAACTTAATCATATGTTATATTATTTAGAACAGATCTGCTATCAAAAGTTATCCAAATAAAATTTGTATATTCCCATATAAAAAAGAAACATATGGGCGGATCATCTTCGTAAACATTTAAATGTAACATAGATCTGAGGAAAAATTAGTATTTTTTGCAAAAGTAATTAAATATCAAGGGAATGTATTAAACTATATATATTAGGAACACCTTTCAATTTAAAATTCAAGTATTTCAGAATCTCATATGATTCTATCTTTTTGAGACTAAGTAATCAAATTTCAGTAATTTAATTGTTATTCCAGAAACGCTCCTTAAAATTAATGTTCCTTTCAAAATATTTTCCTGTAATCGATTTTGATTAAATTTTAAATAAAAATGTTATAGAAAATTTGCATATTATTCTATCTTGCCTTTAGCATCTGTCCGTGTATGTTTAAGCAGTATTAATATTCTGTTCAGATAAATCGTTGTACCGATCCATAGGCGCTTACTCCATTTAGTTTATTTGTTAATCATTTTACCCTAGATATTTGATCGATCATTGCTACCAGAAGTAATACTGTCTAAGAGGCTAGCATGATTATTATTAATAGAAAGCGCTAAAGCAAATGTATGACAAACTATCGATCGATGCTTAATCCAAAATTTGCCAGGGAAACCAAGACAAATGTTCGTCAAATCAACAATATAATCAGAAAAATAAAGATAAATGAAAACTCAGTCGTAATAAAGAAGACGTGCTTCTAACACACACACACATAAATATATATATACATACACACATATACACACAACACACACACACATATATATATATATATATATATATATATATATATATATATGTATGTTAGTATGTTATAATATAGTCATAGCAGTGTTACCAAATGTTTCAAGTTTTTACAACCGTAGAGAATAGTAAGACTATTTTGACTGCCTATCCGTGTGGTCTAATTGACATTTATATTATCATAATACTTGCTATTACACATACGGGCGCACACACACACACGCGTATATATATATATATATATATATATATATATATATATATATATATATATATATATATATATATATATACACACACATATCGGGGATGAAAGGGTAATGAAATTTCAGTAATTAAATTTTTATTCCTAAACCGCTACTTAAGTTTAATCGGAAAAATATTAACCAAGACATAGCGGCACAGGAAACAGATGGAAACAAGGGGAGCCATTTTCTCAATTACTATGAAGCAACGTATGCTTGTCGGTAATATCCACACCAATATCATAAATATATCTCGCATATATTACTTTTTTTAGGAAATTCAACATCAGGAATTGGATGTTTTTTTTGTTTTTTTTTAATAAACGTGTTTTTTTCATCGAATCGTCTGATATTCGGCTGAAGATAACCTAAGTGGATAAAACGCGGGAGGTTCCTTTTAGATTTATTGCAATATATATATATACATATATATATATATATATATATATATATATATATATATATATATATATATATATATATTAAATAGAACAGACAACTGTTGTTTGGTTTTCTTGTAATCCTCCTTTTCTCCTTGTCGGACCATTTTCCGAAAGTTTTTTTCGAGTGAAAAAAGAATTTTTCCATAATCGCGAACGTTTGGTCATCCTCAAGCGAGTAGTAGAAAATAAAGTATAACAAATGAATTTGAAAAATTAAAATAGCGAGATTAAATTAAAAGACAATTAAAAGACGATTAAAAGACGATTATAATTGCTCGAAATCACTAAAATACTCAAAAGCACTTGAGCGTTCCCTCCGTTTTATTTTGACTATGGTTAATCATTGGTTTATTGATGTGGATTAGAATGCCTCAACGATTGTAAGACGCACCTCGCAATATGAGACAGTTAAAATGGCCGTGTTCTGCATTAATATTGTTATATAGTGGGTGATATAAAGGAGACTGTATCATAAAGGGAATAGTGTCAAGAAGGAGATTCGTGTACGTGATCGTCTAGTTTCTAATCTTATTGTCCATGTCTCGTGGGTGTGTGTTTGTGTACATGCATTTCTTAACATACCTTTTCATTCATGTGTCGTCGGTTGTTCCTCTGGTTTCATTGTCTCTTTGAGGGGAGCTGGCCTGTTGGATGAAGAATTCACTCCAAGATGATAATTAAGTTTTTATGTTTTTATTCACCTTCCAAAGGTCGACACAGAATGGAGGTGAACCTTGCTTGCTTGCTTGGTACAGGTCAGCGTCCTCCCCAGCCCAGGGGGGACAGTTGAAAAGCAGTCTGTCTTCTTCATCAGCCGAAACCAAACTGCCAAGAAAGAAGCAGCTAACCTAATCACATGACACCACGTCATCTGGTCAGCTGCCCCTTCTTCTGCAAACGTGTCCACTGTCCACGTTATTCACCTCTCTCTCTTTCCCTCCCTCTCCCTCTCTATTCTCTAATAGAGACACAGAGGGAGAAAATAGAAAGAGTAAGAAAGCCAAAGAGGGGGGAGAGATGCTCTTTAACATTCCTCCACACCTTTTTTATAAAAATGTATGGCAAGCCATACATTTTTAATAATTAACTAACTAAAAAAATAATTATGTCCGAAGTACATCTTTATTTTGTTCACTTTCCGGACTCACCCCTTTTCCAAGAAAGATCAGGCACCAGTACTCTTCTACAACACTATCAACCCTTCTGCTGCTTCTCGAAAGTCCCTCCTCGACATTAACTTGCTTCCAAGTTAGACAAAGATACAGCTTTGCAGATATACATCTTGTCTAGGCGGTCGCATTGTTGGATATTTTCCACTGACTCTGCTCTTTATTTGGACCACTTGGCCAAACAAATGGAGACTCCATTTTCGATCGCTTTTTCGAAATGGGGCCAGCATATCGCAATTAGGACCAGAACGTCGAATGCTCCATGTTGGTGGTCGCTTTATCGCATGGGGACTCGAACCCCAGACCCTCAGATTAAAAGTCTGCTGCTCTACCGACCCAACCATCCCACTCGCGTTCTCAACTTTCAGCATAGGCCTAAGTCCCAGTTTTTTTTTTCCTTTACTGTAATGCCCTGACGTCTTTCTCTGAGTGGTCTTATTACTGGCACTTTGTTCTATTCTATCTACTACTTCGGGACTTCACAAAGCTCTTCTACTAACTCCCTTCGTTGGTCTAAGTCAAGATACGCCTTCACACTGATTCACTCGGACCCTGTTTGAGTTCCTGGAATCCGACAAGATACGGGATCATCACTCCCTAACTAATGCGCCAAAGCTTACTTGCGCATCGATTTCTAACTAAGTAGCTTTCCCTTTGTGATTTTCCCGCATTCCCAGCAAGTCCCAAGATTCCAACCCAGATATCCCTCACACATTCCTCTAAAAAAATTTAAAAAATAATAAGGCTCTATCTTGTCCCTTACGTAATCTGCATCTTTCCCTTTCTTCTATCTACCCGTGATTAGGCTTGGTACCGACTGTCCAGTCGCTCCGTACCCTGAGGAATTATCGCGACCTCGCACGCCAGACTTTTGTTGGACAAGACTTATTGCCGTTGCTTGGGCCTACGTGGCATCTTCCAACTCACTGGAACCACTAGTATTGTTTTAACAGGGTACTCATTACTCTAAAATAGTATTCCCCCTGCCAAATTTTCTTATTTGTGACAATACCGTGGCTTATAAAAAAAAATAAAACAACAGAAAAAACTGCTTTCTACAGCCTAATCGCCTTGTAATTCTCATGAAAAAAAATGCAACTACGCGCTAAACGTCCCTAAAATATAACTAAACCAACCAAATCTATTCCAAAATAATTTAATTTAATAATACCAATTAAATTCACCCAGCATGTTTTTTTTTGTTTTTTTTTTTAATTTTGGTACCTTTAATTCACAATAGGGTAACATTTTACTTCTAAAATTCTTACGTATAAGCGGCATATATTCTATCATTTTTTTCTTTTTCTCCTTCCTCAGATTCACTACATAGTGGCCACGTCACCACTACACGTCCGCTCTTGTGTTGGAAGTTCTGTTACTCCCAAGAATTGGGCATTTTCAATCAGCCGAAGCTCACAAGCGGTCCTATCTGCAAGCTTACTCTATGTGGGTGCATTCTATCGCGCACCCTCGTTGCAGCTACAACAAGCCTTTTAAGCCCATAGGCATGCAGCCTCCCGTCTTTATTGTATGCGAAGAATATGATCTTTCAACCGGTAACACCGGCCAGCTTAATCAAGCTACATACAGGCGGCGAAAATAGCATTTTTCATAATCGAAAAACCTATTAAAAAATCCCCCTTGCAGGGTCCTGTGAATCTCTTCCCCCCCCAAAAAAATAGTTAACCACCTACATAAATTTAATCCTGTCCGCTCTTTAAAATTCTATTTGGATTAGACCGACCATTTAATCTTAACCAACCTTCTGTTTTTTTTGTTTTTTTTTACAGTTTAAATCTTATTTCTTTCTCTTTACTATTATGATTATTATTTAATTAATTAACAACACATTTTTTCTTTTATTAATCCTTCTTTCCATAGACCCCAAAAGCAAGATTCAACCACCCCATTCTGCGAAAAAAAATATATGTCACAGAGTAAGAAAATCCTCCACAATACCATTTTAGAACACGTCAATTACATAAAAAATAAATTTAAAAAATAGAAAAATATCCTATAAGCATTCACAAAGTCCCATCTTAGCAATAACAAAAATCCAAACAACAAAATTTTGTCCACGTCAGCAAAAAAAAATTCCTACGAAAAAAATCGCACAATCAGCGAAAAAGAAAAAAAAAATAATTTTACAGGACATGACCATTGTCTTTTCATCAACAGTTCATATTGTTTTCTCACTAAAAGAACATGAAGTTTCGCAGTTCAAAATTGCAACAAAATGTATTATTCACAACAAACCATTTTTGATTGACGTGTTTTTTTCTTTTAGTAAGGTGACAGGCTTATTTCTGACACACACGCTGTAGCTAACAAGTCATATGTTCTATTTTCTTTTTCTTTTTCTTTCTTTCTGCCCTTCTGTTTTACACTTGCTGTTTAATTCAAAATTAACAATATTTTATCAGTCTGTCTTTCGTTATAGCTGTTTTTTCCAAGTTATTCTATTGTTTTTCTCACAGAATTTTTTTCTTTTCTTTTCTTTTTTTCTCTTTACTATTATTTTTCCTTTTTACTCAGCACATAAATCTACCAATATATATAATTTTGATGTGTCTGTTTTTTTGTCTTGAAAACCATTTCTTCTTTTTTTTTAAATTATTTTTCTAATTACCTAGTGTTTTAACGGACCATCGTTGTGTGTGTGTTGATTTGTATTTCTTTTTTTTTCTACTAATGTTCTTTCTCTTTTTTTTTCTTCCAGACATTTTATTGTGTTGTATAGTTTTTGTTTTTCTTGTCTTTAAATCTCCTTTCCCTTTTAAGGACCTGTTTCTACGTCGTATTTCTTAAACACAGGTTCGACTTCACATCGATGATGTGAACTTAGTCACGAGAAGCAAAACGAATATGTTATATAGTGGGTGATATAAAGGAGACTGTATCATAAAGGGAATAGTTTCAAGAAGGAGATTCGTGTACGTGATCGTCTAGTTTCTAATCTTATTGTTCATGTCTTCGTGGGTGTGTGTGTGTGTACATGCATTTCTTAACATACCTTTTCATTCATGTGTCGTCGGTTGTTCCTCTGGTTTCATTGTCTCTTGGAGGGGAGCTGGCCTGTTGGATGAAGAATTCACTCCAAGATGATAATTAAGTTTTTATGTTTTTATTCACCTTCCAAAGGTCGACACAGAATGGAAGTGAACCTTGCTTGCTTGGTACACGTCAGCGTCCTCCTCAGCCCAGGGGAGGGGGGGACAGCTGAAAAGCAGTCTGTCTTCTTCAACACCCGAAACCAAACTGCCAAGAAAGAATCAGATAACCTCATCACATGACACCACGTCATCTGGTCAGCTGACCCTTCTTCTGCAAACGTGTTCACTATCCACGTTATTCACCTCTCTCTCTCTCTCTCTTTCCCTCCCTCTCCCTCTCTCCTTCTCTATTCTCTAATAGAGACACAGAGAGAGAAAATAGAAAGAGTAAGAAAGCCGGAGAGGGGGGGGAGAGATGCTCTTTAACAATATGTCTCTAAATTCAGATTTAGGGGGGTGCAACGCGGTGCTGATAGATTGAACAAGTCGGGGAAGACAGGTGACATGTAAAACGGCGGGAGATGCTTGTTCGAGCCATGCTAATGTACGAATTA
Organism: Euprymna scolopes; assembly: GCF_053919585.1. NCBI lineage: Eukaryota > Metazoa > Mollusca > Cephalopoda > Sepiida > Sepiolidae > Euprymna > Euprymna scolopes. The sequence continues at coordinate 160,320,057 of NC_136484.1, read as the reverse complement.
TTTTTGGAGACACATTCTCCAATGGGAAATTTTAAGACGTACACGACATTTCTAGTTTTCAGCATACGACCATCGGATGTAAGGTTATTATTTATTAGTAATTGGTTAGTTTAACATTTGTTAATTCACATTAATGCACGAACAATTAACCAGTCTGAAAATGTAACGGAGGGTACGCTCATCTCGCTATTTTCATTTTTCAATGACATATTTTATTTTTTACTATACGCCTGAGGATGACCAATGGAGGGCGAAACCGTTCGCAATTCTGGGAAATTTCTTTTTACACTCGAAAAAAATGTTCGGAAAATGGTCTGACAAAGAGAAAAGGAGGATTACAAACAAATCAAGCAAGAGCTGCCTGTCCTATTTATTGAAACGTACATCAAAGAAAGAAATACTGCCTAAATATACTAATATATATATATATATATATGTATGTGTGTGTGTGGGTGGTGTATATATATGTATATATATATATATATATATGTGTGTGTGGGGGGGGTGTTGTGTGTGTGTGTGTGCGTGTAGGGTTGACCATTCCAAGCCGAAAATGCTAGAAGGGTCATATTCAAATAGATCTTTACCTTAATGGCTATACCCGTGCTTCTCCTGTTGCTAACTCTGTCCGCACACTCATGTTTTCTATCATTCACACTGCGGAAGATCGAAGAATCGGTCGCAAATATGTGCTTTTGAAGGAAACATTCTTGTTTTCTTTTCTAAAGAATTGTTATATTCCTACACGTCAACACACAGGAACTAAATACAAAAAAAGATATAAACAATTATATTTTTTTCGTATTGATTTTTTATTCATTCACATTTAAATATATATATATATATATGTATATATATATATGTATATATATACATATACATAAAGCTGAACGTTTATGTGTGTATATCTGGTCACAAATAGGCTCTTATATAGTTGACTATTTTACATATATATACATATATACATATATACATATATATATATGTGTGTGTGTGTGTGTATAGTAGTCACTTAGTGTGTGTGTGTGAGTTCCTTCCTCATAGGTTCTGAAACGGCTGAGCCTATCATTTGTTAATTTTATAAAAAACATATTTATATATCTGGTAGTGTTCTTTAGACATAATTTTAATAAAAATTCCTCGGATAAGTATCGAAAGTCTTAAAATGTGTGCTTTAAAATAGCTTTTCTCTCTTATTGATAATTATATTAATTTGGATAAGTAAATAATTATGTTACACCGGCAATAGAGTTAATTAAATTTCAGCAAATAATTTCTTCTTAAAAACATATTCGGTTGTAATCTGTAGATGTTGCTTATATTGGTAGAGCATTAGACTACAGGTCGAAAAATCCTCTGCTCAACCCTGTATGTAGCTCATGAATTTATTTTAATTTTTTATGAGTTCAATTTGCGATAAAAGAAGATGCAAATGATTTCTTCGGTTGCATATTTAAAGCTAAACATTAATCTGAACTGGCTTTTCCAGGGCATAAACCGTCAAGGACAGATATAAGCTGACGTGGTATTTTAAATAAACACAGAGGGAATCTTATGACCGATATTACTAGTATAATTTTAAAAAAGATTTATTTATTTATTCATACTTTGCAAATTAGTCACTTGGAAAAATTAGTCCACGTAATATATAATAATCAATAAAGTGTTTATTTTCCAATAATTGGGGCTAGGACAACAGAATATGTTTTTATTGTTTTGGCTCTCGAGGGTGTGTTCGGATATATCTTATACGCCTCTATATAAAGTGATGTTGTTCTCGATAAAATAACTGTGTCGGATATATAGTAAAGTGTCCACACCATGATAAAATATTCTATTGCCATAGCCATAATAATAATAATGCATACGCAATCTATATGAATTAAAATATCATATTTAAGCGTATTGCACGATAGGCCACCCCAGGCTGCCAGCAAGTAAAAACTAGACATACAGAAATTGCTACAAATGTAAAACAATAAAAAAACACATCATATGGAATCAGAAAAACAGAACATGTATAATAGTAAGTTTACTCTCCTGCGCCTTTGCCTTCGGCCCTTGTTTTTACCTTTAGTGTATTGCTATTAAAAAGTCCCAAAAGTGTGAGGACCAAAGAGGATGGAAAGATCGATTAGAGCGAGTATTAAGCAGTTTTCCTCTGAATGGGTACAAAAAAGACTCGAAAATTGAGGAGACTTATTGCCATCAAAATTCCAATGAAGATCAATAGTCGCTGTTTATTAGGAATCAATGGTAAGCGGCTGGTGATAACGCAAATCATGTGGAAAGACTCTAGACAACACCACAAGTTGTTCTCAAATGAAATAGTTGATGGTGACCTGTGTAACTATTTCTTGAGAGTAAAAAATAATAATATTTTCCAAACGCTAGTACCAACTGTATAAACTGGGAATACTAACAAATCACGTAGTAATTTCAATAAAAATAAAACAGAAATTAATCAGTACACGGCAATATGATGCAAGAAAAAATAGAACTGTAGATTTTTTTTTTTATTTTAATGCCCCAATCCGAAAAAGATTAGGTTCAAGTCTCGGATCATAGAACACAAATCCGCGTAAACGATAAAGTGGGAAAGCACTTACGAAACATTACATGGCTGATTGGGGAAAACAATGGGATATTTGTGAGGTGTTTTTGTTACATGATAAGGGATGTCCCCTTTTCATGTAAGTATAAAAATAGAGAGATTAGTTAAAATGAAAATGAAATAGCAATAGACGAAATTCGAACCTCGTAATTTAGGTTTAGATATAGATTTCGTGTGAGAATTTAAAAATGTTAAACAAACGATTGTTTAGAATAGAGATAAAATATTTCAAGAACAGAATGTGCACTGTCAAGTTTGTTATGAAATTTTAAATTGAAAGAATGCAGCTATAAGATAATGTTTTTAACATATTAGAAAAAATAAGTTACTGAGTATAGGTTAAAATTCCTTTTGTAGAAAAAGGAAAAGTTTTGGACACGCATGTCCAGAACACGTGAAAGAAGGCACATCTTTTAACATTTGTGTGACGTCACGGAAAATAGAAAGTCCTTGTTATAGAGAAAAAATTTTAGAGAAAAAAACAGACAGTCAGTGAGAAACTCAGAGAGAGTCTGGAGTTTGGAATTTGAACTCTAGGAAGCGAGAGGTCACTTTGAAACTAAAATGTGAAGCTTTGAATTCTTGATGAGGAAATCACGACCGGCTTATGAACTGTCTGAGAAAGACTTTTCGTTAAATAATAATAATAATTATAATAATAATAATAATAATAATAATAATAATAATAATAATAATAATAATAATAATAATAATAATAACCTTCAATGTATCACTCTCTTTAAAAGCGAACTTATCATATCAACGATAATGAAGCCAAACAAAATACTTAAAATATTGCATTAACTTGTACCCAGAAAACATATGTGGATGGCTTATTTAGAAGTTGGAAAGTCCCACTGAATTTATTATTTTAGAAATTTCCACTGATACATTATGAGTCAATTCCGCTTATAGACAGGGCCAGGGAAATTTTTTATTCTGCAAGGTACGGGTGTGACTTTAATGTCATATTTACACGCTCGCTGACGACAGTTTTCTCTAACACGAGGTCCGGCTTAATATTGTCGGGAGTAGTTAATGCATGTTACAAGGTTGTTTTCTAATGGCCACTTACCGAGCATAAGTTCTTAAATCCATTTAAACGAAAAGACTTGAGAAATGAGTGGATTATGGAACATGACGAAATAAGACTAGAGTGCCTCAATGAAAGATAATATCAAATCTGGCCGGCTCCTAAGTATTCATTATTCACCATTTTAACAAAACCTTTAACTGAAGTCAACCGCCTACTAAGTCGTAAAAGATATGCGTAAAAGCTGTGCTCTGTTTTTTCATACTTAGGATATAAAAGAACACATTAAAGTTTAGTAAATATAGAATGTGTCGTGCAGATATTATGTTTTAAATGAATAAATAAATAAAAGCAATGGCAGATTTATGGGAACGTTACGCGAAAACTGAACTGGCTTGCCACCGAAAGATATCTGAATTGCGTAACGAACAGAGATGCTGTTGATGGAGCCTAAGAATGAACGTGCTGATCCAAATAAAAGAAATATATAGATATCAAACACAAGGCTGTCATGTGATGACTTAGATACTCGAAGCCGTATCTTTATTGCCTAAACAATCGCTGCTGTCATGCGTCACGTGCTAAACTAGGAACGCTGGAATCTGTGGAGTACATGTGCGAACGGTGAAAGGCGGGTGGATATCGAGAACTGTAATGGCCGTACTTTGTGGAGACGAGACGAGCGCTTTATGAGTTTAAAAGATAAATAAAGATAAATAATGGATAGAGTAAGAGGGGAAAGGGTGTTTGTTGAGGGCGTGATGGTTAGGGACAATTGGCAGACTCACAAAATGAAGTTGAAATTTAGAAGAAAATAAGGAAACAAGAAAAGAAATGGAAAAAGTAAAGGTATAAGAAAAATAGTAAAATGTTGAAAAACATACGTAAAATCTTAAAAAGAAATCGAAAGTAGGAAAATGTAAGTAATGGTAAAGATGAAGAGGAAATAACGTAAAATAAAAACATATGTTCAAGAAGAAAAATGGCCTAAGGAAAAAACGTGATAGAGTAAAAGATAAACGGGAAATGAGAACACTGGGAAAATTAGTAGTAGTAATGATAATGTGAAGCAGTAGAGATAGAGAAAGTAGAAGATGAACACGCAGAAGAAGATGAAGAAGAAATGACATGAAATAAAGGAATATGTTGAAGTAAAGAAGAATGACCTAAAGCAAAAAGGTAGTAGGAGATATAAAAAGGAGACGAGATAGAGATGAAAAAGAATATTATTATTATTATTATTATTATTATTATTATTATTATTATTATTATTATTATAATAATAATAATAATAATAATAATAATAATAATAATAATAATAATAATAATAATAAAACCAATAATAATAATAAAAAAACAAGAGAAAAGAAAGAAGAAGGAGAGGAAAAGAAAGAATTAAAGAGGGAGAAAAAAGAAGAAGAAGAAGAAGAAGAAGAGAAAGAAGAGTAAAAAAGAACAACAAGAAGAAAATAGATGTGGGAGCAACGAAAAAAGGACTGAAATAAAGACAAAGTAAAGCATGAGAAACGAGAAGATAAAAAGAAGAAGAAGACGACGAAAACGTATGTAGCGAAAAAGAAAGAAAGTAGATGGAAATTGAAAAATAAAGAAATCAAAAAATCAAAACATAAAAGTAGAAATAGTATAAGAATAGACGAAGATACAAAAAGATAAAACTAAAAGCAGTAGGATTTGAATTAAGATATAACCAAACATTGAAAGTAATGGTAGAATAGTAGGATGATACTTATATGAATGTTGGGATGGCAATATAAGAATTATGCAAGAGATGGAAACATAAGAAGTAGATAGTGAGAGAAAAGAGAAACGTGAACACAGAGAGAAGAATATGTTGCAGAAATAAAAGGACGTGATAATATAAGATAATAAGAAAAGGGATGATAAGAAAGAAAAAGAAAGAAAAATATATCAAGTTATGTAAAAAAAAACGAGAATATAGATAAGAAGGCAAAACACGAAAATATTATTATTATTATTATTATTATTATTAGTAGTAGTAGTAGTAGTAGTAGTAGTAGTAGTAGTAGTAGTAGTAGTAGTAGTAGAAATACAAAAAGAGAAAAACTTAAAAGAAAAGAGAAAAGAGCAGGAAAAAGATGGAGGGGGGGGAGGAAGAATATGGAATATATCCAAAAATGACTAGAAGAAAAATAAAATTAATTGGGGAAGAGCAGTCGGTTGCAAATATAACGAAATGAAATAAAAGAACATAACAGATGTTTAACAGCGAGATTAAAGCAAACAATTAATGACTATAATCAATACTTCTAAAAAGAGTGAAACATATATATATATATATATATATATATATATATATATATACATATATATATACACACTAGCAAAAGTACCCGTCGTTAACTGGATTCAAAACAGCCTACAGAAAATGGACTCTGATTTATGAAAGTATGATAGGTTATGAAAAGGAAGGGATGTAAAGAGATAGCTTCGAATTTGGGGGTATCAAAACCAAAGCAAAATATGATGAAATTAAAAATAAAATAGATAAACCCCATAATTTATTATACTATAGCTGTTAACACTGAAACACTTATCACAATATTTTGTGGATCTATATTAACAAAACCTTGTTCAACTTTGTGATATATTTTCATTCTATGGAGATGAACCGCGAACGAACACCCCATAATTTTATTGTACCATATTTCTTCAAACTGAAACCTAATTATCAAAGTATACTTACACAGATAGATATGAAAAGTTTTTATTAAAGTGTGTTCCTATTTCCAGTCCTATTATGACCCTTAACTTTTATTTTTGGGAGTTCATACCAAGTTATTAACTTAGATGGATTTCCAAATGAACTATATCTTAAATATCAAGTGTTAAGACCCCAAACTGGTGGAGGAGTTTGATAGCGTTATCGCAGGTCAAATTGTTGAACTTTGACTCCTTAGCAAAATTTCTGTCCGAAAATAGATTACCAAGATATCCCGCATCTCAGTAAATGTATATCAAATTTCGAGTCTGTAGACTGAAAATTGACAAAGTTATTGCGTAGGGAAATGTACACACACACAGGCGTTTACTTTTGTATATATATATATATATATATATATATATATATATATATATATATATATATATATATATATATATATATATATATATGAAAGTGAACCTGTCTCTGTGTGTGTCTCTATGTGTGTACATTTCCCTACGCAATAACTCTGTCAATTTTTAGTCTCCAATTTGATATGCAGGTATATATATATATATATATATATATATATATATATATAGATAGATAGATAGATAGATAGATAGATAGATATGTGTGCATATATATAAATATATATATATACACGTGTGCATGTGTGTGTTGTGTGTGTCAACTACAAATGCTTATGCTTCATGATTACGTTACTATCGAACAACAAAGAAAGTCTGGTTTCTATGGCAATGGACTATGCTATATAATGTTCAGAAGGAACAGTGAACGACATACAAACATGATGATGATAATGATGATTATAGTTGTAATGATGATACTACTAGATATAATACAACTACTAAAACTCCGAATGATAATTATATTTCAGCGTTTGGGAGAATATTACGGTTATATTAAGAAACAAAGTGCGGTGGGCATCTTAAATGGACAGATCTTGCTATGACTTAATTAAACTGTACCCGCTGTTCATATATTTATTACAAAGCTTATAGTTTAACTAATAGTATTGATTAAAGTAAAATAGATTTATATAAATAACAAAAAAGACTGAGTGTAGGAATTTACAAAAAAAAATTACTAAGGTTAAAACAAACGATGAATCAAGAAAAGAATGAGAAATTTATAATGATAAATAAAAAAATAAAACAATAAAAATACAAAGAAAACAACACAAAATGAAATAACATAAGTATAATGGGAGAAATACAATAGAAAATAGGAAAATAAACCAACAAAATATTTAATAAAATGGGTAGAGAAAAGGGCGAAGATAGGAGTATTAGCATAAGCTCATGAAGCAACAAAATTGACGACTAAACAACTAATGATGGATAATGGCGGAAAAATAGAATACATTTTAGAAATAAGGCCGTAAAATCTGCAAATAATAAGGCGTGTATATAACACAATATAAAACATCGTTGTTATATATATATATATATATATATATATATATATATATATATATATATATATATAGTAATTTATAAAATATATATGGCGATTAAGCTATACTGAATATTCTGCGTTTCATCCACTATAGGATTCGTCAGGCTTATGCGCGAATTCTGTGGTTGCTTCTTGTTTTTATATATGTTGAGGATTTCTAGTTAGCCAATCAGCTTTCTAATATACACCGCGCCCCTTCCTATCAGCCAATGGGCATGCATTTTATCGAAGAAAGGATCTGTTTAAGAACTAGGTTAGTGGTTTGAGGTAGATCTTTTCCCTCCTTTAAATATATATATATATATATATATATATATATATATATATATATATATACCTATGTGTACACACATACATGCATATATATACATATATATATATACATATATGTGGGATCGTTTCAGTGTATTCATGTTTGTTTAATTTATTTATTTCTTATTTAAAAAAACCTTGAAGTTATCTTACAGTTATTTATTTATTATTTAAAAATACCTTGAAGTTATCTTACAGTTGTTCCGAAAATTTAGAGATGATAATTAAAGCACATAATAACAAAATACTAAATGAAAACAATGTAAACAACAACAAAATAAAAAGTAGGCAATAAAAAGTAGACACCATGACAGAATTAAAACCAACACTAGCAGAAATAATAATAATAATAATAATAATAATAATAATAATAATAATAATAACAATAATAATAATAATAATAATAACAAATCAACCCCGGACAAGAATAACCATACCATAAATAAAAATACTAATAACGAACAAGATAAATGCAATTGTAGACACCGCACACTTTGCCCAGTCCAAAATAAATGTCTAACAAAAAGTGTAGTTTATCAAGCAACACTATTTGCGAAAGAAAACCCGAATAACAAGAAATATTACGTAGGCATGACTTCCCTTGATTTCAAAACCCGATACTATGACCACAAATGTACATTCAAAAATAAAAAAAACACCGAATAGAAAAACACTAGCGAATAAATACCGGGAGCTCAAAGAAAGCGGACATTCGCCGGTAGTCGAATGGAAAATAATGAGACAAGCTACCACGTGCAGACATTTAGACGACCCATGTAAATTATGCCTCCATGAAAAATTTGCTATCCTGTACTTTAAAGAACCTCAAAATCTATTAAACTGTAGACGAGAAATAGCAAACAACTGTGTCCACCAAATAAATCTTACTAAAAATGCATGCCTGTTGGCTGATAGGAAGGGTGCGGTGGATACTAGAAAGCTGATTGGCTTACTAGAAATCCTCAACATTATTAAAAACAAGAAGCAACCACAGAATTCGCGCATAAGCCTGACAAATCCTATAGTGGATGAAACGCAGAATATTCAGTGTAGCTTAATTGCTATATATATCTTATAAATTACTAACTAGCTCTACCTACGTATTGAGCACTTTTGAAGTAAATACTTAAAGTTTACGCATAAATCTATACTTTCGTATATTAAATTTATGTGAGTAAATGAAGTAGTTATATATATATATATATATATATATATATAGGTAGAGAGGACGAGAGAGAGAAGGAGAGATAAATAGATAGATAGATAGATAGATGGCAAGATAGATATACCCTTGATACTTGAGATGTTTCAGGTTCTAAGATCATATGATGTACCAATAAAACAATCGATGCTATGAATGTTATATGCACTGTCACAATTCAACCATTGTAACGCTTGCAAAACTTTGTCATTCATGATCCAAGCCGGCATGCTCTGAATAACACACTTGGCCCTTTTCTCTTCATTTCTGTTGTAAGCTGCATTCTGCGCACGTCTGTAGCTTTATATATATATATATATATATATATATATATATATATATATATATATATATATATATATATATATATGACTACTTCATTTAATCACATAAATTAATATACAAAAGTATAAATTTATGCGTAAATATTAAGTATTTACTTCAACTGTGCTAAATACGTAGTTAGAGCTAGGTAGTAAGTTATAAAATATATGTGGCAATTAAGCTACATAATCTGTACTTTTGTGGTCATAATATTGGTTTGAAATCTAAGTAAGTCACCATATTTCTGATAGTAAGCCAGAATAACAAGACATATTCCGAAGATATAACTTCCTTAGATTCCAAAACCCGATATTATGACGACAAAAGTACGCATAAAAAAAAACATACCCAATGAAAACAATTCTAGCAAACAAACACTGGGAACTCAAAGAAAGCGGGGAATCGCCGGTAGTCGAATGGAAAATAGAAAGAAAAGCAAACACATGTAGAGACCTGGACCATCCAAGTCGAATATGCCTTCAGGAAAAATTTGCTATCCTATACTGAAAAGAACCCTACTATCTATTAAACAGTAGGAGTGAAATAGCGACCAACTGTGTTCACAGGATTAACTTTACTCTAGGAGTGCGATATAAAATAATTTTTAAATTAAAAATAACAATAGAAAATAAAAAATAAAATAAACATACAAATACATAAATTATCATATGTATATATATATATATATATATATATATATATATATATATATAAACTATCATAAAAAGGAAACACATTTAACCTCAATCTACAAATCTACAATAGATCAAAAGACTAGATATCTACGTTCCCCACAAAAATAGCACACACAAAGGGAGGGGGAATCGGAGGCTAATGGGTCTTTGTCCTGTAAGTACCTATTTATTGGCTGATTAGGAAGGTTTCGGTGGGGACAAGGAAGTTGATTGGCTAGCTAGAAACTCAATAGAATGTGCGCATATAAAAAGCAAGACAACCACAACTCCTCGCATAAGGCTAATGAATCCTAGCGTGGAGGAAACGCAGAATATTCTGTGTAGGTAAATTGCCATATATATTCTATCACTATATATATATATATATATATATATATATATATATATATATATATATATATATATATATATATATATATGGTTAAAATATAATTATCCACTGGCACGTGATCCATCGTCTACAACTAATCAGTGACTGAATCTAACCACTGCGATCAATTGTAGACAACGAAACACGTGTCAGTTGATAATTATATTTTTACAATATATATGCTTCATCTTATTTGGCGTTACCAAATTGATCCAAGGGAAAATTGTTCACAGGTCGCATTATGGTAACAATGCATTTCGCAAAAAAAAAATATAATATTGTAAATGTCTTACTTCGTGATATATATATATATATATATATATATGTGTGTGTGTGTGTGTGTGTGTGTGTGTGTGTGTGTGTCAAAGGAAAATATTAAAAAAATATCTCAACAAGTGGGAACACGATATAAAAAGATAGAAAATCGTAAGAAAAAGAGGACAGACAATTAGGCGCAAATAAAGTAGAAGGAACTAGCTGAGTAAACTTAGGAAGAATATTAACAAACCGAATACTAAGAAAAAGAAATAGGAAAGAACAGAAGAAATAAGAAATAGACGTAGAAAGCATATTAGATGAAATGTTAAGTTACAACAAAAGACGAATAATAAATAACAGACAAAAGAGAATCGACTAAAAGTTTCAAGTGAAAATGCGAAGGAGAATAGTGCAAATGATAAAGCAGACGTGCAAATTTATACAAAGAAGAAATCAAGTACCAAAGTTTTATAAGATATTCAAAAAAGGAAATGAAATGGGAGTGGAAGAAGTAGGGATAAAAAATACATCAATTGAAGTAAAGATTACAATTTCTTCTCACAGACTTTTTTATTAAAAAATAAATACGAAAATAGGTCAGACAAGAGCTTAAGTAAGGTGCAAAGCCAATAAGGAAAGAAAAATGTTTAAAAGGCAGTAAATATTTAGACTAATGAAACGAAGAAAGGCGGCCAAAAGCTTATAAAAGAATTGCGTTTAATCACGTCTGGAATAAATAAAGGAAGGAAAAACTATCTGTGGCTTTTAATGACGAAGATAAGATTACCATGGCAACCATGTTAAAGGGGCAAAAAATAACGGAGAAACGAATGAACGAAATAACAAAATGAGACAAGTTTCAACAGATCGAAAAAAAGTTACTTTGTATTATCAAAATCATATCACTGGTCGCGACATCAAAATGACGTCATACTATTTTCTTTGTGTCGCAAAATTAGAATTTTATTTTATTTAGAAAATAGAATAACTATGCATATATATATATATATATATATATATATATATATATATATATATATATATATACCGGTAACATATAGAATTGCTCGAGAGGTTTCATCAGCATTGAGACACATCCGTGGTTTAAAGTGGGATAGTTTTGTCCCTGATACATATGTCATAAATAAGGCCCCAAAAAACAGTATTGCTACCATTGTTATTAAGTACCAGATGCGTTGGGCGCGTAATATTATCCGGCTTGAATATTATCGACTCCCAAATCAGTTCTATGGTCATCTCTTTCGTGGAAAATAAAACACCAGCACGCCCAAAAAACGTTTTCGTGCTAGCATCCAGGAGAGTCAGGTGAGCTTTCTGTTGACAGTTGGGAGTCCCTAACGTATGATCTGAAGCAGTAGAGGACTGATATACAGGGGCGCGGAACACTTTGAAGCAGCCAAAATAGGTCTCGCAAAGCTAAGGAGAGCATGTAGATAAACCCTGCCGCACAATCATGGAGATCTTTGGGTTTGTGAGGTGTGTGTTTGGGCTCTGTTGTCTAAAGAAGGTTTTGTTAATCAGATGAAAGCGCACGATGCAACAGATTCCGCTGCTGTTAGTTTCATCCAAACCAATGAACGTTTTCAGTATCATGTCTGTTGAGAGTGTGCTGGTCGCTGGCAGGGCTGAAAAGTCATCTTTGGGTACATGGAGTTTAGTGACTGAGGGAGTAGCACTCGCCTGACAAGATGCTGCAATAATATATATATATATATAGTAATCCACATACTATACTGTTTCGCTGATTCACAACTCATCGGTGCGGCTAGACAGGCAACTGTCTCAAACCAGGACTTAAACCCGATCGCCTCTACGACTGGCAAGGCTCTTAACTATTAAACTAATCCGATGCTGCTGTGCAAGTCGTTAATTAACGATGTTTTGACATCGTCCGAAATACCTAAACTCGATTTGTTTAAACAAAGAGCCGCGCTTTATATATATATATATATATATATATATATATATATATATATATATATATATATATATATATATATATATATATATATATATATATATATATATATATATATATATATATTTAAAGGAGATTAGAATAATAGTCTAAAGAGCTAAGTATATTTTCATGTAATAGTGAAATTACTAGTTTAATTAAAATACAGGAAATGCTCGTTGTAATTTAGATATATAATAAGCTCGATAGTTAAATGTCCTAGAGCTAATTCAATATTAAGTAATGTGATTCATAATTTAAAAATTAAAAAAAAAAAATTTTAATTTAAAAATCAAATTTTAATTAAATTAAAAATCAGTTTCATAAGAAGGAACAACAACAAAGTCAATTATCTGTACGATCGTTTCGGAAATCCGTGCTTTTTATTTGTGGTATACATGAAGTCACGTAGAACAATTATACATAGTTTTTTTGGTAAGCACGGTCTCCTCATCAGCAAATTTAGGAGGATTTCTATTGAATTTAAAAAACACCAAAAATAAACCTAGCATTAAAAGTAAGGCAGATGAATCTGAAAAATGTAAATAAAAGGTTTGGATTTAAAATTTATAAGAAAGTTAGTATAGGTTAGAGATAGAAATGAGTAGAAAAATTTTTTTTTTTTGAATTTACATAATAAATTTGATTTAAAAATATATAGAGATAGTTACCTTTTAGTTTTTCTTTTTTTTGAAATCAGGAACTGCGTTTAAAGTAGTCATTTAGATGTTTGCTATAGCTTTTTTATTTTATTGAATGATGAATTTTAAAAGGGCGACGCTCGTGCAGTAAATTGTTTCCGTTAGCGTATTTTGATTTAAAGACGCTACGGTTAATATATATAGAGAGAATATTTATTTTGCAAGTTTTTAAGGGGAGATAATTGTCATGTGTTATTGGCTTTATTTATTATTTGATTTATGGGTCAAAGGGCGGTAATTGGTCTAACTTAATTTATTTAAAAAAAAAAATTGTAATCTATTTTTACTAATGAGTAATTTTTAATGATTTAAGGTGGTTTATATTTATTAAATTTAAACCAACGTTTATAATTACATGTTAGAAGCTCGTGTCTTGAATTTACTAGTTTGGTTGTGCTTTTTATATCTTCATATTTTAAAATCTTTTAGGGTTTCTTTTGTACATAGTGTACAAAATTTATCTCCTGGTTTATATGATTTGCAAGTCTCAATTATTTGCCATTTTAAGTTGAAAGAAATATTGCTATTTTTTAGTTGCCAAATATAGTTGGATAGAGTAGTTTGGTTTGATAGAGAGTTATTTTTAAAAGAATGTTTGTGCGTTGAAATTCTATGTTTTATTGGGCCAGATTTGGAACCAATATATATTACCTCTTGATTATTATGATTATTTTCCGTTGGGTGTATTGTTGGATTATAATGTGGTGGGTTGATTAGTAATTGATCGGTAGATTGATTTAAGTTGGTGTTATTATTTAATCTGGTAGTTGAGTTATGGCTGCTGATAGGTTCTTGTATATTTGGAGTTTTTGATACTGTGCAGCTATAGATAACATTTTTAATTTTACATGAGCCTTGTAGGGGGCATTTATTTTTTCTTCTACAGTTACAGTCCGATGTATTTTGTATAGTTGTATTTTGTAGTTTATTAATTTTCTTATTATTAGAGCTAATTATTTTCTGATGAAGGTTAGGCATAGTAGAGTAAGAGACTTTAATTGTGTTCTTATTGAAAATCTTATTATATCTATGGGGGGCTTTAAAGTTCTTATCTAATATTTTAAAAAATTCTGTAGCTATGTTTGTTTCTAGGTTTTTGGAATACGGGGGGTTGAACCATAGGATCTCCTTGTGTCTATTCTTACGTTTGCGGGTTTTAGTTTGCTGTTTATTTGTATTATTATCTAATATTTGTAGTTTGGTTTTATCTTTTTTTGTCTCTTGGTTATTTTTCTTAACTCGTATACGGGAAGAAATTGCCATATTATATGTTATTACGCTCTTAAAAGGTTTATTTTTAATGCAGTTTATGTTTCTATCATTTTCATTCATGAATTTAATTTGTGAATTATATCCAGAGTTTTTAAGGGCTTCATTATAGTATTTTTCATTTTTGGTAAATATTGATTTAGTAGAAGACAGTCTAGAAATTCTTAGAGCGATATTGGGAACTATTGATTTTAATATTGCTTTAGGGTGGTTTGATTGATTGTGGACATATAGAAGTGATTGGTTAGGTGTATGGTATGGTTCAAAGGTAGAATTTTCAAGATTTAAGGTTATGTCTAAGAAATTAACAATTTTTTTATTAGGGTCGATTTTTATACTAAGTCCATAATTTTTAAATAATTTATGTAGAGCTTTAATTGCTTTTTCATAATTTTTATTAGTAGAATTCGTTATGAAAAGTGCATCATCTCTATATAGCCCTCCTTCAAGTTTGAATTGTTTATGGAGTATACAATGTATTTCATTTAAAAGGAAAAGCCCAACTAGATCAGTGACCTGAGTCGAGTCCGTCGATCCCATTAAAATGTTGAAGTGGTTAGGGTTTTTTTTCCTGGTCCAATATTTATTATCAAATGTATTTAAAGACTGTCTAGCTATAAGTATTAGTTTAGTTTCGTCTTGAGTTGTATTAGTAAATTTTCGTGCCATTAATAGAGATTTATTAAGTAGGATAGGTGATATAGATGGTAATATGATTCAATGTCAAAAGAAAGAAATTTAATATTATTTTTATTTTGAATATTAGAAAACCAGTCGATTACTTGGTTGGAAGATTGCCATAGTGGGTATTTTATTATGGATTTAATTTTGGGGATAATTCTATCTAATATGTTTTTACTAACCAGTCCTATATCTGATTTCGAGGGGCAAATGAGTCTAATAGTAGGGTTAGTATTGAAGCTGTGTTTGTGGTCTTTTAAAGTAAATCTCGGGGTACCTGGTACCGTTATTTCTGTGTATTTATCTATTTTAAGTTTAGTTAAAAATTTTTTTGCATCATTATTTATTTTATTTAGTTCTGATTTATTAGTAGTTTTATAATTTTTATTAAGTTCTTTATATATTAGATTTTTATATTGTATATAGTCCATTGTGTAGAAATTTCCACTTTTATCTGCCGGTACTATGAGTTTATTTTGGTGGCTTATAGAAATAGATTTTGAAAATTTATTTATTTTTTTAAGTGTTCGAGTGATATATTTTTTATTTTTCTTAAATTTAATATTTTTAATCAGGTTGATTAAGTCATTTTCAAAATTTTCAGTGTCTATGTTACTTTTAGGGTTTGTGTATGTTTTTACTCCGTAGTATTTCGCTGCTTTTCTTTCTTCATTGTCTTGTCTGAGGATGGTTTCTCTAATAATAAGAAAATTAATAAACTACAAAATACAACTATACAAAATACATCGGACTGTAACTGTAGAAGAAAGGATAAATGCCCCCTACAAGGCTCATGTAAAATTAAAAATGTTATCTATAGCTGCACAGTATCAAAAACTCCAAATATACAAGAACCTATCAGCAGCAATAACTCAACTACCAGATTAAATAATAACACCAACTTAAATCAATCTACCGATCAATAACTAATCAACCCACCACATTATAATCCAACAATACACCTAACGGAAAATAATCATAATAATCAAGAGGTAATATATATTGGTTCCACATCTGGCCCAATAAAACATAGAATTTCAACGCACAAACATTCTTTTAAAAATAACTCTCTATCAAACCAAACTACTCTATCCAACTATATTTGGCAACTAAAAAATAGCAATATTTCTTTCAACTAAAAATGGCAAATAATTGAGACTTGCAAATCATATAAACCAGGAGATAAATTTTGTACACTATGTACAAAAGAAACCCTAAAAATTTTAAAATATGAAGATATAAAAAGCACAACCAAACTAGTAAATTCAAGACACGAGCTTCTAACATGTAATCATAAACGTTGGTTTAAATTTAATAAATATAAACCACCATAAATCATTAAAAATTACTCATTAGTAAAAATAGATTACAATTTTTTTTAATAAATTAAGTTAGACCAATTACCGCCCTTTTACCCGTAAATCAAATAATAAATAAAGCCAATAACACATGACAATTATCTCCCCTTAAAAACTTGCAAAATAAATATTCTCTCTATATATATTAACCGTAGCGTCTTTAAATCAAAATAAGCTAACGGAAACAATTTACTGCCTGAGCGTCGCCCTTTTAAAATTCATCATTCAATAAAATAAAAAAGCTATAGCAAACATCTAAATGACTACTTTAAACACAGTTCCTGATTTCAAAAAAAGAAAAACTAAAAAGTAACTATCTCTATATATTTTTAAATCAAATTTATTATGTAAATTCAAAAAATATATATTTTTTCTACTCATTTCTATCTCTAACCTATACTAACTTTCTTATAAATTTTAAATCCAAACCTTTTATTTACATTTTTCAGATTCATCTGCCTTACTTTTAATGCTAGGTTTATTTTTGGTGTTTTTTAAATTCAATAGAAATCCTCCTAAATTTGCTGATGAGGAGACCGTGCTTACCAAAAAAACTATGTATAATTGTTCTACGTGACTTCATGTATACCACAAATAAAAAGCACGGATTTCCGAAAGGATTGTACAGATAATTGACTTTGTTGTTGTTCCTTCTTATGAAACTGATTTTTAATTTAATTAAAATTTGATTTTTAAATTTTAAATTTTTTTTTTTAATTTTTAAATTATAAATAACATAACTTAATATATATATATATATATATATATATATATATATATATATATATATATATATATATATATATATATATATAAAGAACAGAGATGTAAAGTAGAAATTTACAAAATGTATTAATATTTCGCAGAATATTCTAACGCTGGTAACTAGGTATATATATATATATATATATATATATATATATATATATATATATATATATATATATATATATATATGTGTGTGTGTGTGTGTGTGTGTGTGTGTATTTTACACAGTGATCACCACTTATCAAGGCCCGGAAGCCACTCAGGGATATGGCTTATTGCAAGTACATTACGTTAGTGTGGAGATTTGATGAAGTGTTTACTTAAGGGGGCGGTTCATTATGAATTTGTTAACGTTTGACTTGAACACATCCAAGTGGTAGTCCGGTGGGAAGCAGTCAGACGGAACAGAGTTCCACAGGCGTGCAGTTCTAAGAAAGAAGCTTTGTTCATGGAATCCGCGTTTTGATTTAGGCACACATAAAGAGTGGGGGAAACTTTTGACAGTGGATTCAGCTAGACGGGTTTTTTTCGTGAATGACTGCGGAGAGGGGGACCAGACATTGGAGTTCAGACGAGCACCTGCCATGGAAATAACGATAAAACAAGGATAGGCTCGCAACGTCTCTTCTGTGGGAGAGAGGTGGCAGGGTAGAGAAAAGGTCATCCCCCATTAAGCCACGAAGTCTATTTTGTACTCTGTCAAGGCAGGATAGGCTGTTTTTAGCAGCTCCTGCCCAGATATGGCAACAGTATTCCATCCTTGGACGTACTTGGCTTTTATATAGATAGAGAATTGCATCAGTAGTGATATATCTTCTGGAGCAGTAGACGGATCCCACCATCTTTCCAGCGACCTTGGCAACAGACTTGATGTACGTGTTCCATTTCAGATCAGGAGTAAATGTCAACACCAGAAGCTTGTCAAAACACGGGGCCTCACCCAGACGAGAGCCATCCATCACAATTGATGCCAGATGGGGATCAGAGCGTTGATGATATAAGGAGAGGAGTTTGGTTTTGGATGCATTAAAGGTAACCAACCACATATTCCCCCACTGAACCACGCGCTCGAGATCAGAGGAGAGAGAATCCGAGAGAACTTTGTCATTTACAGCCTTTGATGTGTTGCCGTAGATGGTCGTGTCATCAGCATTGATGTCAACGAATGATTTAAGTATGTGTTTAGGAGGTCATTGATGTAGATCAGAAAGAGAGTTTGGCCCAGGATGAACCCCTGAGGGACTCCAGCATTTATATTGCAGGCCTCCGGTTTTTGTCCATCTACCACTACTCTTATGAGCCTATCGGAGAGAAATGATTTAATGATTGAGCAAACATTTCCAGTTATACCGTAGCTGGAAATCTTGTGAAGTAGACCCTTATGTCATACCTTGTCGAAGGCCTTTGATATGTCAAGAGCAATTGCCCTAGAAAGGAAGCCTTTGTCAAGAGATTCACTTATCCTGTGGGATATAACCGTCAGCACATCTGCGGTAGATCTTGCAGAGCGGAAACCATATTGTGTGGCAGCAAGAAGGTTATTCCTATTAACTATTTCTCTATTTAATATGGATTCCAGCAACTTACTCATAACACACAGGAGACGTATAGGTCTGTACTGAGAGGGAGATTACTTATCACCTGAATTCCTAAATACAGGGCAAACTGATGAGGTCTTCCACGGAGTCGGAAAGCACTTCTCCTTAAGGCAGCGCTTAAATAGTTTCGTAAGTATGGGATCAAGTTCTGGTTGAAGCTTTTGTAACACTATAATTGGGATGCCATCAGGGGCGGTTGTTGTACTGGAATCTAGGTTCTTGATTAGCTTGGCGACCTCATGCACGGATATTTGTATGTTACCTTGCTTGTTCTGTGTTATAGGAGGAAATATGGGGAGTTGATGGCCTTCGTCGCATAGGGTAGAATTAGCTGCAAAGTTCTTTGCAAATAGTTTGGCTTTGTCTGACGCTGACGAGATGACCTCTGGTCCATTGATAATGGTTGGGATAGAACGCACACTTCTGTTCAGGATCCTATTTGTTATTTGCCAAAATTGGTGGGATCCAAGCCGCTGATCAGCTACTTTGGATTTAACAGACTGGGCATATAGCTCTCTTGTGTTTTTTATTACTCTTTTACAGTGGTTGCTGGCAGTCCTATATATATATATATATATATATATATATATATATATATATATATATATATGTATATATATATATATATAAATATTTTTATATATTTTCTATTGAGAG
This sequence comes from Euprymna scolopes, assembly GCF_053919585.1. Classification (NCBI taxonomy): domain Eukaryota; kingdom Metazoa; phylum Mollusca; class Cephalopoda; order Sepiida; family Sepiolidae; genus Euprymna; species Euprymna scolopes. Next base: position 160,300,075 of record NC_136484.1, on the reverse strand, counting down.
AGAGATAGACACACACACACACATAAATATGTAATTATTTACTAAAACTATTAAATTCATACAGACACTAGTGTTTCAACCGTTCGGGAATATTCAGTGAAGGGTGATACATTTACTCCGGCCGACAGACTCGAACCCGGCAACTGAGATATTTCTGACTCCATTAGCAAAGAACAACTCATCTCGGCCAAACTTTACCGCAAGAAATATCGTTGAAATTTTAATATCTATTTTTATGTCTTAATAATGTCTTAACATCTGTCAGAAGTAATCCAATCATTTTATCGCATGCGAGCTAAAGTGACCTGAAAAACAAAATTCAATAAATTACTGGACTTCACAATGTTTTACACTTTTACGGTAGACACATTTTTGGCACCCACGTTTCTTGGATATCAGAATCTCTTTCTATTCAGTACTGTTTACATGTCGTAATATTAAGTTCACACTATGCTGATAAAAAGCCATACACCTTAATCCAGTTATGATCGATGCAAAGTTTTCATTTAAGCAATTTTTTCGGTGAAGTTTATATTCTTTCGACTGATAAAAAGCAAACACACAGATGAAAACTAAAAATTTGTCTGCAAACAAAAATGTAAGTGCGTATTCTTTTTTACAAAATATTGGAAAGAAATTGAAAACTAAGATGTTTTTCTTATATGTAAACTTTAATTTTCATGCACACATAAAAAGAGATATTTACTATACAAAATTATTTTTCTTGTCGCATGAAAAATCTTCCCTTTAATAAAATTGAGTTTCTAATTTCACATATACATTTAACCTAAAAATGACTCAAATGTCTTAGCTATTATTCTAGTGTTTTCAGGCAGTTTTCTTAAGGGATGTTTCGGGGGACGGATGGGGCAATATTTACTTTTTAAAATGATTGAGTGTGGCTGTATGATCATTCCACCCAGACTTGCGGTTACTAGTAAATATAAAATCTATAGAAGAAACTGATCCCCAATCCAAATTTTAACAGAATGTTGTCGTTTTTTTCTCTTTAATGTCGTCAAGTTTTTTTTTATGTTCAGTTACACAAAATCGCCTTGAAAGTATAATAATTTTGAACAAAATTATTTCGTTACTGGTATTATGGTATTTTTCGCATTTCACCCCAAACAAAGTACAGCGCCACTTTGAGAGATGGGGCCAAGTTCTGGGGCAAAATTTGTTCCAATACTATGTAAGAGTTGAGCAGCAAGATTTATGTTTGCATTACACTAATTTTTTGCCTTTAAGTACAGTTAGAAAACAGGTACCCGAAAAGAAGTTACTAGCAGTCATCGGAAAGAAACTATTATAGTATAAGGCTTATTTTTACATCTTGGGATGTACACTATATAAAAATTGGATGTTGATGCTTGTTGGGTTTGTATTATCGTCGAGATAGCACAAGGGCGTGTACTTCGTCGGAGCATCAACCATTAAAGTACTTGTAAAACAGGCAGAGTGATGCTACATTTCACGGATGGAACAGTGGCTGACACCAGCCTAATAATTCAGGAACTATTCGAGTGTCGACTCTCTTTTGAGTTCTGTCTAAAAGGGAGAGACTAGTAACATATGCAAGAGCACAAAAGTAGCAACAATATTTCATACATGGGTGAATGGTTGCCTTGTAGAGGTACAAGGTTATTTCAGGCGCATGTATCTTACTTACACGGCGGAGAAATGCCACCTTCTTTGCAGCAGTCTTTGCAATGGTCTCCATATATCTCTTCCCGGTCATATTCTCCGTAAATGTAAAGCGAAGGAGTTTGAACGAAATACTTTAAGGCAATGTATCATCAGACATTGCCATATGTGCTATAAAGCAGGTTTCTTATATATATTAAATGAAACAAGCGTAGTCTTCGAAGCATTGAATGTGGCCGTCCATTTTTACTCCCATTCCATTACAGACTGAAGGTTTTCCATCTAGTGGTTTTCCCATTTCTTTGAATGCATGTTCATTCGTTTTCCCCTCATGTATGTTATGGAGAGTGATGTCATCATCAAACATACCCATCTTAGAAGCAATTTTATCAGGTAGGTCATTTTTGAATATCAGAAGTAATAAATGTCCAAGGATCGACCTCAGAGGTATCATATTATATTAGCATACGATCATCGATGACAACCTAGATTATTCTCTTAATTAAGAAGAGTTTAAATATGTAAAGTAGTCGTCCAGTAATACCATATAATTGTTATTTGCATGAGAAGACTTTGTGCCTTACTCTGTCAAAGCCTTATATGTGTCTCGGGCTACTTCCCAGCCTTCCCTGATTTATCAAGTGCATCGTATATACGTTCAGGGATTATAGTTAGAATATCTGTAAAACGGGCTTGCCTAAATCCATATCGTTAGAGGATAGCAGTTTATCAGCTGTAAGGTGGGTGACTACATAGGGTTTAATTTTGGACACAAACATTTTAGTGAAAAGAGGGAGGAAGCTAATGGAGCGGTAATGTAATGAGTCAATTCTTCAGCAATAATTCTTGTAAAATTTTAAGACAAAAGCATTGTTCCAGAAGTTACCAAAGCAAGATACGTTGAAGCATTTGTTAAAAAAGTTTAGAAAGAACAAGAGCAACCTTCAGCGGATATTTTTTTTTATAATACGGCGGTAATAAGTTCAGGTTCACATGTTTTTGAGGTGTCTAGGTTTTTAATGAGGTCTTGTACTTGAGAGGGGGGTAGTTTTCAGATCACCTAGTGTGGTTTCTGTCCGCAGAAAAAAAAACCTGGGAGGAAGTTGTTTGCTAGGTCCAAAGTATAGTTGGAGGTGAAACGACGGGCAAGCAGATTAGTCTGCTCGTTTGCAGTGAAAATAACTTCAAGATTACTGGATAGTGGAGGGTTTGTTGATTGCTGATTATTTAATATTCTATTATAAATGTTCGAATCATCAAGAGTTATTAATTTCCACGGTCTAATATGTTTTCTGATGGTTTCAGTATATTCTTATTTTGGTTGTGTCTATTTCCTTCTTGCAATTACTTCTAGTTCCTATATAATTTTGCGTATTTGTATTTGATTTATGTCGGATAAGTCTGTGGTATGCATGCTGTTTTTTAACAATGGCAGCTGAGCAAGTATTCGTATACCAGTATGGAGAGTGTTTTTGGTTAGGACTTACGCGTGTGAAACGTGATTCAATTACTGCTTTGGACCATTTAGTGGTCTAATTTGCGCACTGTTCAACAGGAGGAGAACATATAATTTTCCATGAAGCATCCCTTATGCGATTTCTGATGGCATCATAGTCAGCGATATTGGAAGACCTTGTCGTTTTAAGCAGAGGATATTAAATTTGGGCTCGATATTTCATTTTTTTTTAACGAATGAATCGACACTTATCAAGGTCTAGAGGCAACTCGAGGATAATGGTCTAAAAGTATCAGCTGGAAAGCAGGTGAAGGGAAGAAAGTTCAACTGGTGTCCAATTCTTAGAAAGTAGTTTTTTTTCATGGAATCTACGTTTAGGTCTAGGCACAGATAACGTGTGGGGGAAATTATTGATAGTGTTTACAGCCAAACGAGTATTTCCCGTGAATGTTTGGCGAGGGTTGGGGCAGAAATTGGAGTTCAGACAAGCATTTGCAATGAAAATAACGATAAAGAGGTTACAGTGAATAGAAAATGGCATCATCCATTAAGCTACAAAGTCTGTACTGAACTCTGTCAAGGCAGGAAAACGCCTTCGCTGCAGCTCATGCCCAGATGTGAGAGCAACACTCTATTTTTGAGGCGTACCTGGCTCTTATACAAGTAGAGTATTCCATCAGCAGGTAGATATCTCCTTGATCGATTGAAGGATCCCATCATTTTACCAGCGACCTTGGCAACGGATTTTATGTATGTATTCCATTTTAGACAAGGAATAAAGCTCAAGCCTAGAGGCTTGTCAAAGTATGGAGCCTCCCTAAGACGAGAGCGCTCCATTTCAATCAATGCAAGATGAAGATCAAAACGTTGATGATGCAAATATAAAAGCTTGGTTTTAGATGAAGTGTACCAAATGCTCAAGATCAGAAGAGAAAAATCAGACTTAACTTTGTCGTTTACGGCCTTTTATGTGCTGCCATACATGGTAATGTCTTCAACAAAAATGTCTATGAATAAATCTAAGGACGTGATTTGGAAGATCATTAATATAGATCAGGAACAGAGTTGGACTGAGAATGGACCCTGAAGGACTCCAGCATTATTACTATGAGCTTCTGATTTCTGTCAATCAACCACTACACTTATGAATCTATCAGAGAGAAATGATCTAATATTTGAAATGACATTTCCAGCTATAACATAGTTGGAGATCTTGTGAAGTGGGTTTGTATGCTATATCGCATCAAAGTCCTTTCATATGTCAAAAGCTATTGCCTTCAAAAGGAGGACGCCGTAGAGTGTTTCGCTAATCCTATGAGACATAACCGTAAGCACATCCGTTGTAGATCTAGCAGAGCGGAAAACATATTGCATGTCACTAAGAATATTATTTTTGCTGAGGTGGCTGACTACTTCTCTACTTAACACAGATTCCACAACTTACTCATGACACACAGGAGATTTATAGGTCTGTACCGAGAGGGAGGTAACTGGTCACCTGAATCCTTAGATGCATGGAATACCGATGAGATTTTCCAGGATGTTGAGAAGCAATTCTTCTTAAGAAACGCTTAACCAGATTTCTAAGTATGGGAGCAAGTTCTGGTTGAAGCTTCTTGAGCACTATAATATGAATGCCGTCGGGGCTAGTTGCTTTACCGGAATCAAGATTTTTGATTAGCTTCTCAACATACCAAACATATATTAGTGTGTCGCATATTGTGTTTTCTAATACAAAAGAGGAAACGGGGGGGGGGGCTTGCTCGCCAAATTTTGTTACCAAAGAGTTTTGGTTTGTCTGATGCTGACGAGATTATCTCAGGGTCATTGATGATAGTTGGGATAGAGCACATGCATCTGTTCAGGATACTGTTTGCTATTTGCCAAAACTAGTGGGAACCACGCCGCTGCTCAGCCACTTGGGACTCGACGGACTGGGCATACAAAACTCTCGTGTTGTTCATTACTCTTGTACAGTGGTTTCTAGCAGTCCTGAAATCGGTTTTAGTCTCAGTACATCTGTTACGTTTGAAGCAAGGGAAAAGGTGATTTCTGTGCACAATGGCAGCAGCACATTCTGTAGAGAACCACGGCTGGCTGTTAGGTATTTGCTGAATTTTTTTCGAGAGTATAAAACGGTCTATACCAACAGTCAACTATTCCGGCAGGTCTGTTATTATAAAGAAACACATCCTTTTTACACATGGAACACATAGGTTGATCAGATATAAATGAACAGATAGCTATCCCAGCCAGCCATAGAGTATCGATATACTGTACAATGGAGAGGTACGTAAGAGGTTTTGTTACATTTCGTTCTTCTCTTAACTGATACAACAGAGTGGTCGAAAGATCCCAGTGGAAACAGAACAAAAGAGTAACATAGCTCAGGGCAAGTTGCCAGAAAAAAGGTCTAGAAGAGTTGCATACTAACCTTCAGTACCAGGTACATGGGTGGGTTCGCGAACAATCTGAATGAAGTCTTAAGCAATGGAGAACTTGTGGTAGAATCTCCCCTCACCATCTGTATTTTTTCAGAGCGTGTCCACTCCACATTGTGAACATTGAAGTTTCCACAAACGTGAATGTTACTTGAAGGATGAGCAGATAGAATGTGGTCAATGTTCTCATATATGTTCTTAAAATACTAACTCCGCTGTTGTGGGGCGATAGAGGGCAGATATAAACGCAGTAGCCTGAGCAAGTTCAAACCCGAAGTACCTATATGGTATTTTAAGAGCTTCTCTGGATATGCCCATAATAAAGGAAAAGCTATCTTAAATAGAGGCACATATTCCATACGCATGGCGATATTGTGTCTCAGATAATCATGTTTAGTTAGCCTATCCTTTAATTCCAAAATGCTCTTTTGAAATAGTCGGTCCAACGCTATCTTCGCATAGTAATAACAGGTCTGGTTTAGCCTCCTGTAATTCATTTTCAACCCCTGGAAGGTTGGAACGTAGACCACTGAGGTTGGAGAAAAATACATGATGGTAGAGGTTTACGTTAGATGTTTCCTGTCATAATCACAGCGTGATCAGAATTCCCGAGAGGGCAATGGGCATTTGTTACACAATCCTCGGGAACTATAGTTAAATATAGGTCTAGAATTAATGCTCGCTGCTCCTGACAGTCTGAGAGACGGGTCAGGTACGTTACTGCCTTTGCCAATGAATGGAATATAGACAAGTAATATGCGCTACTACCAGCTATGTCTGTGTAGTCAGAGAACCAGGCTACTTACGGTGGTGGATATTAAAGTCGACAAATATATGTATTTGAGCGCTACCGTCTAGGGTGCTTATTTATTTGCTTCCCCACTGAGCAAATTAGGCACAAGTCCGTTTTTTAATGTGAGGAGGAAAAAGCAGCTCCCCGAAGGGGCACTCTGGCAGGATCCAAAATTAGCAATTTTCTGATGTGAAGGGTTTCCCTCACATTGACCAGAACTGATTACTTCCTTTTCCACCCCTGCCCCGCAGTCAGAGTTGTGATTGATTCTATTACCGACTTGGCTAAGAAAGAGTGAAAAAGAATGTATAGGTAGCTAATGCTACGCTGTAAAATTAGTGTAACGCCCATGAAAACCTTGTCCTCTGATTCTAGTTTAAATTTCCCCGTCATGGGTATGGTGTTACGGATATAGACTTCAACTCCGTTCATGTCAGATTTCTTACGAGAAAGTGGGGGAGGCATGTTTAAGTGGTTAGAGATCTACATGTCATTCTATCTACTTATCTTCAATGTGATGCGGATTTAGACACCAGGTGGATTTATAATGTACAGAATCCAGCTCTATAAGAATGGGTATGTAAATTAGTATAAAAGTAACATTGTCTCAGTCTTAAAATGTTTCCTTTTAATTTAGCGAGAAATCAAAAGATAAGTGTAGCATCCATGCAAGGTATTACGCTTTGAATTATTTTTTTTCTAAAATATAACATTGAACATGATCATCAAAAATATCTGAAAGTGGAGATCTTTGGTCATCTTTTATCTAAGTTATTGAGCAAAAATAATCTCACCCATTACGTTAACACATTTACTTCTATTCAAATAGTGTAAATATCTAAATATATATATATATATATATATATATATATATATATGGGGGCATATATATATGCATATAGTTCGTTTTGAGGGACAGGAGATACATATATATATATATATATATATATATATATATATATATATATATATATATATATATATATATATGGGGGAGCGGGGGTGGTGGGTGTGTTGTATATACGGGGGCATATATATGTATATAGTTCGTTTTGAGGGACAGGAACTAGTTTCGGTGGGGTTTTTTTCTGAATGAGCAGCTCTTTCAATCGGCAGCGCTGCTCACGCGGATAATGGGAGAGGTCTAGAAAAGGGTACAAAAGATGTTCTGTTCCTATTTTAAACTGGTCAGTTATATGCGGTTGGCGGTCGTTCATTTAAGAAGCGGAAACAGAGGAAAATGTGATGTATGTTAAAAAAATTAATTGGAGGGTTCTTTCTGGAACGTAAACACATTCTTGATATGAAAGAGTCGGTTAATCCAGAGCGAAGTACAGCTTTTGTTGCTAAAGAATTGGTTAGATGCAACAAGTATATTTCTGCTTAATCTGAACCCCGTTTTAGTGATGAGGATCAACTTACTAAAAAAGTTTAAATGTATACGTTCTTTTCTGGCAAGGCAATGCCAAGGGAGTAAAAATGGACGACAGAAGAGTTGGTTTTGCTATCAGGGCCAAGATCATAGCTCAATTAGAACACGCTTATGGAATAAGTGAACGAATCATGTTCCTGGGGATTCCTTTATCTTGTGAGCGTTACCTGCTAAGTATATTTTTTGCATAATAGGCGTGGTGTCAAAGTGTGTTTTTTTTTTCTGAACATCAAAAGAACTGTATCAAAGAGATACTAAAACAAATAAGAGTTACCTACTTCTAACTTATCCAATGCACGGTATCAAAATTCAGAGATTACAGTTTGAATATATGCAGTAGAACTAATGGTCGGACTAGAGTTAATTAATTCTGGACTCAAATATTTTGCGAAAACAAAGATGCGGCTTATTGGGTGATAACTTAATGGGTGAGGTCTATCACCAGGATTCCTGTAAACTAGGACATCAGAAGTAGATTTTTAGCAGTAAAGGAAGCATGATTCCTTAAGACATTTGTTGAAGAATTGAGAGAACCGGAGCAATCTCAGAAGAGATTTCTTTAATTGTACAGTCGGGATTAGATCAGGTCCACATGCTTTTTACGTGTTTAGATTTTTTTTTATTAAATCATGTACCCGAGACCGGGTGATTTTCAGATCATGTAGTGTGGTTTCGGCCCGCAAAGGAAAATCAGGGAAGGAATGGTTTGCTAGGTCCAAAATAGAGTCATAGGCAAACTGACCGAAAAGCATGTTAGCTTTCTCGGTTGTCGTGCAAAATAACCTCACGATTGTTGGATAGTGGGTGAATTGTTGATTGCATATTATTTACTACACTGTTGTAGATTTTCAAAAAACCGAAAACATGAGTTGTTAATTTTAGCATTCGATGCATTTTCTGGTGGTTTCGATATATTCTCAATTAGCTGTCGCTACTTCTATCTTACAATTACTTCTAGCTACTATAAACTTTTGTTTGTTTATAATAGAATTTCGTCGGATAAATCTGCGGTGTGTGCGTTGCCTCTGACCAAGATCAGATGTGTAAGTAAAAGAAAACCAGTGGAGTGTGTGATTTGCTACAGAACATCAATGTGGGAACCTGTGCTTCAGTAGCTGCTTTGTAACATTAAGTGATCTCATTTGCGCACTGTTCCGCATGAAGAGATACGGTATTTTCCCATGGCCCATGTCTCATGTGATCTTTAATGGCATCCGATTCAGCTTTATTGAAGTACGTTTTCGTTTAGAGCAATTGCTCTTCAACTTGGTGTCGAGGATGTAGAGTGATGTATATCCTTATCATCACATAAACATAATTTCCGAGTGGGCAATTGGCATTTGTTACACAATCACAGTAACTGTTTTCAGAAATAGATCCAGAAGTGAGACTTGCTGATCCTGACGATCTGCTAGTCTAATCGGGAATGTTACTTTCTGTGTCACGGAATGGGATGTAGAAAAGTTATGGATGATGTTAAGAATTTCGTCTGTGTAGTTAGATAAGCTAAGGCAATCATTTCGGTGGGCGTTAAAGTCACCAAATACATGGATTTAGGCGTTAGTGGCAAGAGAAACTGCTATATCTATGCTGTTATAGACATGATTTATAAGCGTACAGTCCTGGGTTGAGGAAGAATGATAAAGAAAACATAGGTATCTAACGCTATGTTTAAAAGTTAATTTAAAGCACATGAAGGCCTGGTCCTCTGATTCTAGTTCATAATCCCTAGTCATGGGGAGGGTGCTATTAATATAGACTCGAAGTCTGTGCATGTGTCTTTCATAATATGATATATGGAATAATAGAATATAACTACTTAGTGCGTAGATATAGGGTGAGTTTCCTAAGAGAAATAATCCTACAACATCTAAGCTAATTCTATGTTCACTGATATTTGTAATTGTAAGCCTAAAAGAGTGGGCAATTTTTTCGTGTGTGTGCCTGGGTATTGTGTATTGAGCTGTAATTTCATTTTATTTTGTAGTTGCACTTTAGAATGTGCTAAACAAAGTTCTAAACAAAGCGGATGTATATAGTCACCAGCATGCAACACAAGTAGATAATAAGTCGATTCCTCATCTACAGGAATTAGGTCTTAGGAATGCGGATGTGTGAAGGATCCCTTTCCATGCGCAAGATAGCACTACGAACATACCGTTATTATAAACTCCTGACAGAACTGTCGCTCTAAGCGCTACCAAAGAGTTTGAGCTCCTGTATTGTCAGTCGGAAATACCAGTCAGTAACTGTCATACTGGGACTCTCAAACCTGCCAGACAAGTTGAATAGTCCAGGCATGTTAGCATACATTGCAACTAAGCACCTCCCAATATGTCAAAGTTCGGGGGAAGAGAATGAGGTGGATGTGGGAGACGATATACATTGCCGTATTCAGGAAACCAGGCAAAACATTAGGTGTCTCAAATGAGTCCCTGTGATCGCACCTCTGTTCCTGGCTAATAAGCAAATACGGAGTATGGAAGCCGGTCGATGGGAAGAGCTTATATAGTCTTTAGGAAGGTTATTAACCAGATGTGAGAAGGCCTCCCTCCCCAGTTTGGTGTCAAGACGAAGGTCAGTGGCACAGGATTAAAATTGGAGTTGTCTTTCTCTAGATTGATCACCTGATCAGATCTAAGGGTCCATGTGTACCGAAAGGATTTTCTAAACGCTTGGTTTTAAAGCCAGGTATTTATTGGCTCCTGGCTAGGTAGTAAGGATTAGTTTAGTTGGTAACTGAGATAATTAGTATCGCCTACTAAACTCCTCTAGCAGTTTTTGGTCTACAGACATGAAACTGAATATATAGGAATTCGAACCCATGGAAAAAATTTAATTTGGGTTGTAGCCGAGGTTAATCTGTACAAAAGTGTGAAAATTAAAAAAAAAATGGTATGTGGTAGGTGATGGTTGAACGACGGCACTAATAATATACATGCGTAACATAATAGCTATTGGTTCATGGTTTTAATTTTAGCCTTACAGAAAATATGTCTTTATAGCTCAGGCACTTACTTCAAAGAAAAAGTAAATCGTAATCTAAAATTTTGTATAAATTCTCTGTCGTGGCCACGACTCATCTTTTTTTATTTTTTTTTTAAATCATTACTATATATTGAATCTAATATAATATAATATAATAAGAAATACGAAATTTGCATTAATCAAAATATAATATTTAAGCGAATGTTATGATCGGGAAATACCGGGTGGCTTGCTAGTATATATATATATATATGTATATATATATATATATATATATATATATATATATATATATATATATATATAGAGAGAGAGAGAGAGAGAGAGATACGCTGGTATATGTGTCGATGGTAAAGTAAATGTGGAAGCTATACGTTACTATTTACGTTAACATAGAAAATAGTCGTTCTTTTTTCTCACTTCTTGTACATTAGATCCGACGGATTGCCAGCAAAGCTGTTAACCCATGTATCTGACAAAACGTTTCTCGTATTTAAAATCGTCTTCTAGTTTCTCTCACCCGAAAGTAAGGTATACGCTAAACATGTTTATGGCAGTTGTTTTATGCTGCTTACATAAATAAGACTTTCACCATGGAATGTATACGAGGTGCAACCTTGTGACTGGAATATTTCAACAAAGAAACTCAAACACAATTTTCTTTCGTCTTAGTTATATTTTGGTTTGTGGTTTTTGACGATTTTTTTTTAATTTATTTTTTTTCATTTTATTTCGTCCCCGCTCCCGTTTCCTTTTCCTCCTTTTCAAACGGCAGTAATATATTTTAGACTAGCGGGGGGTACCCGGCGTTGTCCGGTATTTCCCTGGTTTCTAGAGGCGTGTGTTTGGAGGTGGTAAAATGAAAACAAAGCGAAGTCGTAACCCTGTTTAAATATTAGAAAAACAAACAATGTTACAACTATAAAAACAAATCGTGTACCAAAAAAAACAATTAAAAAAATGAACATGATGCAATACGAATGGCCCGGCGGTGCTCGTTTGTTTTAAAAACCCCAAAAAAGATTGAAGGGGGGGGGGGCGAACTGGAATCATTGAGCCGAAAGCGCCAAAAAAAAAAACGTGATGCATTAACTAAAAGGTGAATTGTGTCAAATATCAAGTCCGCAGTGAAGTTTGTTTGAGTTTAGTTTCAGTAGTCACATTACACAATAATTCTAAATTAATGTTTTGGTTTTCTCGAATTCTAAATGAATTTATTTGTTTTAATTTTAATTTAAGTGTAATGCAAGTGAAATCACGATATCGTTCCGCCGTAATAAATGTTGAGTTGAAAGTACTAATAAATAAAGGTCATAGTTAGATTGCACGGTTAGAGTATTTAGAAACGGGAGTAAAATCCGGTTAGTCTCGCAGATTGTGTCTTATACTAAGGAAAGAAAAACAAAAAGAAAACAATAATAGTAATCGCATTTTCGCGTTTTTATTTTTGTATGTTATTATTGAAAAAACAGAAAGCATAAATCAGGGAAAAAAGATAAAAAAAAGAAACGGCACAAGTAACCTTGTACGATTCCAAACCGGTGTGTTTTCTCGTAGTGTTCCTTGTGAACGCATCCGATGCGGTGTATATGGGGAGAGAGTAAAGGAGAAAGCTGATAGAGAGAAAAAATGTTGCAACTTCCATTGAATCTAAACGATTTTGGCAGTGGACTCTCACCGAAAAAAAATATAGGAGTGTACCATTCTCGAGGAACTGTAGAGGTAATAGGCCTATAGCTAACCTCAGATAATGTGCTACAGTCTGTACGCATTACATTTGCATGTAATGTCATGATTTTTACTCCTATTCAGGTCAAAGTTGGAGGGGGAAATGTGTTCATTTTATTTATATAGAAGAAGATAGAAGAAAGAAGAAGAAGAAGAAGAAGAAGAAGAAGAAGAAGATGAATATAGAAAGAATAGATTAAAGAGAATATAGAGAAGAGAAGAAAATAAGAGGATAAGATAGGAATTAAGCATTTTAGACATGTTGGTCTTGCTTTTACTGTTCGTCTCATTATCTTACATATTACGGGTTTTCAATATACGCACGACATTATTATGCTATAACATTTTCGCGAAAATATCAGTGTGTATTTTTAATATTTTTCCGACTTTCTGTCTTGTAATAATTGTATATCAGATTTACTTCATAATTTGAATGAATAAATCTGAATGTCTGAGAGTATCTGCGCGTAAATAGTAAATGCCAAAACGCCTTATTTTATGTAAATCAAATGGAAGAATGATATCCATGTTTACTATTAATGTATTTTACTGTAAATGGTAACTAATTTGTTGATTGTTTCTGAAAAGGTAAAACTAAACCAGCGAAATGGCATATTTTATGTTTAGTAGTAAATTATATTTACCCTGTAAGTTTAACAAGTAATTCTTTTTCGTAATATTATTTTAATCCCGGCTAAATATTTTGTAGTTTTGCTCTAATGCACATTTTTATAAGTGGCTATTTATTTCTTTTAAATAACTCTTAATATTCTGTGATTACAAAAGAAAATAAACGAATTACCATCTTATTATTTTCAACTAGCATAAATACTCCACGTTATCCCAGTAATTTTTTATTATCAATATAAAATGTTTTTCTTTTGTCAAAAAAACAGTTTTTATTCATACACAAAGAACGAATGTATACATATATATATATATATATATATATATATATATATATATATATATATATATAAGTGAGATTAGACACTGACTGAATACAGAGGAAAAATCCTGATAGATATTTCTTTAGGTAATACTTTCAAGGTTTTCCTAGCTAAAAAGGAAAAGCTAATTATTCAAGAATAGAGCAGTATATAAATTTGGTGGTTGAATTTAAAATTCTGAAAAAAACATATAGGCATATATATTCGATGCACGTGTGTTTAGGTTTGACGAATGGATATACAAGTAATTATTATATAAATAGTTAATTTCAACTACGTTTGGAGAACCCCACACCCACCCACGCATTTAAATCGAAAGTCTCCATTATAAAATAGCTAATTAACCACAGTATATAAACACTCTCTCAAACATCGATTCCAACTCAACGAACAGCAAAACAAACTCGTACATAGATCGCCTCCAAACAGATATATATACATTTAAATTTTTTTAAATAAACTTAATTAAACTAGATCACACTACGACAACAAGCGTAATGAACTAACTGTATCTTAAGTAATCAAGTTACCTTTAAATATACACTCAAAATTAAAAGAACACAACCTTTAATTCACTTAAATAAGTAACCCTCCAAGCATTCCAAAATTTCAGACCATGACTCGTATCTATCTCAACCTCACCCGCTCACCCATCCGCACAGCAAAAACAGCACACCCACCCCATATTACGCACACTCACATCATCATTGAAAATCGCAAGAATATCCATATAGCATTTGAACTGAAAATCAAGAGGTCAACCCTTTTAAAGAATACAAAAATACAAATCCTTCCCCTCCGGAAAAAAAATCCATTAAGCACCTGTATGCTCGCATAATTTGTACCCCCTCTTTCTTTGCCTTCTCTACTTTACCCCCACTCTCCTCTTTCCCTTTTCTGAAAGGCTTCCCTCACCCGCTATCAACAAGAAGGCGAACTATCTTTCTACCGGGACTCACACCAGAAGCTAATCGCCCAACTCATCGTTCTGAATATCATCTCCCGGATAATATACTATTTTGCTACCCATACTATTGATTTCGATGTCCATTGCATACATAATTCAATGATCAAATTATATTACTCACGGGGATAATTACGATGGAATGGTATATCCACGCAACATCGGATACATTTTGTCAACACCGAGAAGGCTTTTGGACTACATCAACCAACGCACACTCAACGCACCAACGAATACGGCTGTCCCGTATACCTTTCGAGAAATCAATAAGAAGCAATACGCTTTCGCTATATGGGAATATTACCTTCTCCCCTGGACCTATTTTCTGTCAACCTGGATTTATAACCCCGAAGAGCATTGTACTCCTTCAGATAATAGATTATCTAGGTTGTATCAGCTTCAATTTTCGTATAATTTTTATCATATAATTATCAACAACCACTCAAAAAACTATTTTCAATAATTGTGCTGAAAAGCAAAATAAGCGTCCATTCACAGTTGAACCTTTAGCTAACCGCATTTCATTTCCTCTGGTAGTATGAGCCATTATTGAAAATTAATGGATTAAGGAAATTAACAAAACCCCCTTCTATATATTCCTTTTGTCAAACAATAAATTGTTAAAGCTAACATATGTGTATATATGTTTTTTTTTTCAGAATTTAAAATTTAACCACCAAACTTATATATATATATATATATATATATATATATATATATACACACACACACACACACACACATATATATATATATATATATATATATATATATATATATATATATATATATATATATATATATATGCGTATTTCATAAAATTAAACAAGGGTTTACACAATAGGAGCAGGGTAGATAAATCTGAAAAAAAAATTCCGGATTGGCTATCTTAAGAATTCATGTGGAAAAGTATATGTATGGCAATAAGTAAATTACTATACCAGTCGAAAAAATATAACAATCCAACAAATGATTTTATTATAATTCATTCAAACAATACCCAATATTCTTAGCAAATTAAAGATAATTTGAGATGCGAGACAATTCTACCCACTCCTTATTTCATCAGTTATTTCGCAGATTAAACATTTGTCTCAGGTGCATGAAAATAAATGTTCAGGCATAACTATTAGATTAAGTATTATGCAGGTATGACCATTCGTATTATTTCAAATTAAAATTTACAGTTTTTTCATACCACGCAGTTATGCATAAAAATATTGATATATATATATATATATATATATATATATATATTATTTATTTATATATATATGTGTGTGTATATATATATATATATATATATATATATATATATATATATATAAGTTTATTTAGACTTTTGACGGTAATTCTTGGCCTGAAGACGTAATCCCCCAACGTGGGTGATTACAGAAACATGTATGCACATGTGTAGCCATTAATGTTTGTATAAATAAAATTAATATACCTGCTCTGTTCACTCATTGAGCACTATTTAGGTAGACACATGTTGTTTCATTGGATGTACTTCTAGGAAACTAAACTCTACTGGCTATATATATATATATATATATATATTAGTATATATATACATATATATATATTCATGAATGCACGTATATATTCATACAAACACGTATAGATATGTATATATACATATATGTCTTTAAAAAGCTAAAATCGAGGTTTATAACAAGCAAGAAAAGCAACGAGATGGAAATATTTCGAGGGAAAAAGGAGAAGGTAAACAGTGAAATAATCGGATAGAATCTACATTAAATTCTAAAACACATTGTCTTTGTTTGCACATATAAGCTTCAAAAATTATTGTAGATAGTTTCTAAAATTCGCCCACACACATATTTACAAAACGCTGAACAAAAGCTGGTGTGGAATGTGCAAATCTCTTGTGGAACTGCCCTTCTGCTCTCTTTCTAATAGATAATATTTTGGCACTTCAAACTAATTTTACGTTGAGACACTGGTTTGCTGACTTGATCACCATAAGTCGCTTGAAAAGTCCAAGTACATTACGGTTATCTATCCTTGTTTTATGGGAACATTTACATAAATCTAATCCAATCATTTCCTTTGTTTCTTTGCTTTGTATTTTCGTTAAATTAACCATATTTTCTTAATTATACTTTAATCCCTTATATTTAAGCAAATGTATTGTAAAAAATGATAAGTTGTCTAACTATACTTGATAAATACAAAACTTAGTTTCATTGTTAGAACGTAAACCAATTTCCAGTTATACCCTTATTTATTTTGTACCAGGCAAAATTTTTAAATAGGATACTTATTATTTTTGTCCAGGCGGGGGCACAGAAATACGGATGTACAAGACAGGCGTATGGGTACCTATTCCGGCGAGATCAAACCGTGAACTTTTCTGGCCATTTTTATTAGTAAAAGAAAAGGTCTGATGTAAACACTGGGAAAGAAATATTTCCTCCGTTCAGGTAGCAACCTTCGTAGAACTGGTTAATCGAACAAATCCTTTGGTTTGCAAACCTTATTGTTTAAAAGTGGTTGAGAACCACCTTCCCGCCCCGTTTTAACACTTCTTTTCTGCCTAATAGCCAGACGAAGTGGGACGATAGTAAGAACTCACACAAGCAAATAAGTATTAGCCTTGTTTTATGAGTAGGTAAATTGTCGCCCTCCCATCCCAAATTTCTTTCTTTCACAAACAGTGCAAGTTGACGGTGCATGCATGCGACTTTGTCATTCGACTTGTCTGGGTCGCTCTTGTCTGAAGGTTTAGGGTATATGCTTGATTGTTATTATGACAATTTGTCTAATTGATGTTTCCAACTGACAATACAGGCATCTAAACCCTTTGGTAGCGGTTAGAGTGGTTGATTCATTAACAGTTGTATAATATCGGAATACTTGTAGTGGCATATCGTGCGGATTGGGCCCTTTTGCTATCTTCGCTAGGCTTAAACGACGCCAAAACCCTCCTGACAAGATTTAGCTAGTAGACTACAAGTGGCTGCATACTTGGTGTCCAAACTGATCCAATTTCCCCAGCTCTCTACCCGCAACCTGTTATTAAACAAAAATGTGATGAAATGACAACTTAAACAAATATCACGATCAAACCAGACAAGCATAAAACAAAGCATATTCGCGTCTTGTCTTTAAGTTCGCACTCCCAAATATCCGTGGTCTATGAAGTCACCGTGATGTTGTAGTGTTATCTCACAGTAAACTCTCTTCATATCTTAGATTTAAGTGAAACAATCCTATACTTCTCTATCCCCTCTAACTATTTTTTCATAACAGCTGTAGTGACTCAGATTCGAGTCTACATTTGTAGAACCGCTCCTTGACTAGGGAGCAACGTATTGAATCAAATGATCTGATTCATATGATTTTGACTAGCATTTCCACACTGTTTTACTTCCTTCAATTAATGTTTTCCTTTGAATCAAGACTGTACCCTCATCAATCATCTCTCTGATCGTATAGATAAAGCACTCCTTGCGTACTAACCTATAAGTACATGTGCTTGGTGACTTAAAGGTCCAATATATAAATTGACTTGATCCCTCTAGTTTCACAGATTCAGCTAGCCATTTTACTTATAGTCTCTCTATATCTCATTTCCTTACATAGACAATCATATTCCCAACTAGTAAACATCAGAAAGTCTCCCTTTTTTCCTATTCCTTACAACAATACCCGAGGGTTGTGATTAATACTATAATTTACTCGGAAACGCTGACCACCTATTGATATGCAAAGATACCCACAACAAGGCCAGGAGCTGTGTCTTAAACGACGAGGTATTACAAAAGCGGTGAGGGGGAGCTATCAGAGAATACATAATAGATTCCCCACTCATCAATACTCATTGAGGTAACTGGACAACCTAAAATGGGCATCGAAGTACATGTTCCCATATAGAAGTATTATAACACTCACTACTTTGCCGAATTGTTAACATCACTGGTCAGCTGCCATTTCATGAAAAAATCTGCATTCTCCGGTACATATGCTATAGTCAACTGCAAAAAGGCAAACACCCACAGATGCATAAAATAATTGTAATAGTGGATTGCCACACAACTCAAGTAAGTATTTTGAAATAACTAGGGAAGAGGCAGAAGCGCAAAAGATAGGCACTCGTGATTCTGGAAAATTAATAATAATGCAGTGAATAAAGGGCACTTAGTAATTCCTTCACTATATAACAAGTAGATGGTTGCATGCAGGGCTTGCCCTGTAATTTGCTTCCACTTCCAAATTAGATCCAACACACAACTTTTTCCAAAATTTCCTATGCGGACTGAAGCCACACTTGATCTAAAAATCACCCCTTCTAATGATTAAGATATCCAAAAAATAGAGAATCTTCAAATGTGTTAGATAATATCACACTTGCTATACTAATTAATAAATGTTCATCTTAACTAGTTCTCGTACTTTCCAAACTCTTTATTTATTTGAAATATTTTAACGGTCATCTCTGAACGCATATGCTATGCACAGAATAATGCGGGACGCTAGAGCTTTGGCCTATGATAGATCCAACTCCTTTAAGGAATCATGGTATTAAGAGTTCCTAATCAAGACTAAATCATTTAGTGTAACTGTAAGAATACTAAATATAATTAAGCTTTTCTTAGGCAAGAAGTAAAACGGATGTACGTACATCCAAAACAATGACAACATCTTTAGAAAACGACTTCAAGACCGTAAGGCTTGTAAATGGGGGGTACAGAATTTTACAAACGATTAAGCTTCTCTCCTTTAGCAATTACAAGAGGCCTTCCCGGCGATTGATATACATGTCTAATATCAATATACTTGAGTTATTCCTTCAAAATATCTGTTTTAACATTCACAGGAAATATGTACAAGAAAAAAAAAACATTGAGGACAGTGCCACGACTGCACAATAGAAGTGGGGTTTCTCTATGATGCTAAAAGATGAATTAAACTAAACAGTTTCCTGTACGTTCCCAAAGGTACCATTCTTTAATGCATCAAATATTGTTGCCATATTTTGGCTGGTGATCCTCCTCTTGGACAATATTCAAAGGAAAGTTTGTAAAATAAAAGTTTACGCACTTTATCTCCAGATCCATCCACTGTGTCCTCGCCGTAATTCTGCTTTTCTGTTGCTATTTTACAAGGAGTTTAATGTAATTTCTCCTGTTGAGCTCATTGAACTAGTGCGACATCGGCCTTATTAGCAACGAAATCAGACCTCTTCACTGCAAAGGGCCCTTAATACGTGAAGGGCGTCTATTCGAATTTTTCTTAACTCGAACAGCTAGAATTTTAAAAATATCCGTGTTCCATGCTTCTCTTATTGGACTAAAATGCATAAGGTTTAATGTAACATAATATGGCATCTTGGTAGTCTCCTCTAAACATGCTGCTAAACACCGGCTCTATTGTCCAGAAGTCTTTATACATTTTTAGGATAAACGGATATATATATATATATATATATATGTATTTATATGTGTATATATGTGTGTGTATATGTATCTATATGTGCATATATATACAAATATATATATATGTATATACAATATATATTACGACACTATATATACATATTTCAAGCTCGTACCTCTGGTTTCATTGCGCTGAATCAACCATAAGGGTTTGGAAAGAGTCAGCGCAAATTCGTCAGCGACATTGAAAAAACTGAAACAATACAAATTAAACAGAGAAAAAAACGTTCAACGAGCATTTAAGACTCAGAGTTTCAAATTTTAAAACATAACTTAGTAATTGACGCCAAGCGATTTTGCTTTTGAAAGGAAGAAAGCGCGTGTATGTGTATGTGTATGAGCGTGTATGTGTGTGAAAGAGAAAGAGATGAAGAGAGAGAGTGAGTGTGTGTGCGTGTATGTGTATGTGTGTGTGTCCACATATATATTTTAAAACCACTGTACAATTTGATGCTTTTTAATTCGGAGATGACTCTTTATTTATTTTCTTTTAAATTCGTGTTTGTCTCGTTATAACGGAGAAAAACTATTATGAAAAATATAGATTTCTCCTTAAAACCTATATTTTTTTCCGTTTGAGATCGAATTAGATTAAATATCTTTTTCATGACACATTCGATGTATAGATCGCAAAATATATAAAACATTCAGAATTATCAAAACTGGGATATCCAAGACAATATCCACACTACTTATAATGTTTTGTCGCCGCTGCTTTCTGATTCTAAACATCGTTTCCAGTATGTGATATCTTATCACTGTTCTCCACCTTCTTGAATGATTTTTTGTGAGCACTATCAAACCAAATCGGAAAATGTCGGAGGTAACTACGTATGATTTGATCTATCTATCAGCGCCGTTTTGGGGGTCAATATTATTCAACTTTTTATTAACATATTCCGTAATGTCTTACATGTGCATTGTCATAAAATGATGGAAGTAGGTTCACAGAGTTGTTTGTTTTTCACAGGCACTTTTCACTCGCTTTCAACAGCACGTATGCGCACATGCTATTTTCCCGGTATCATTTACTTACATGTAATCACCACATGTCAATAACTGTGCATCAATGTAAAAATCACTAGCAACAAATAACATATCTTTTCATATGCATCTAATTGATTCTATTAAGATACTAGTTAGAATCAATTTAGAAATGTTAAAAGATTTATCTCATAAATACAATGCGCGTCCATTTATAATTCTGTGTTTCAAATTTTTATATAATGAAAAACTTGTTTAATTCAGGGGATTTCTAGAGTTTTTAATATAAAGAGGATTGCATTAATTGTAAATAAAAAAGGGTCACGATATTACACTTAAACCGTTACATTGAGATTCCCAGTCTGAGGTTTTTGAAGGTCACAGAAATACAGAAAATTAAATAATTGTAAAGTAATTATTCCTTTTGCGTGACGTCAGAAATTTGTTGGCTAGCATGTTTTAAAAAAATGGATAATAACATAATAACACATGAATATCTGAATCAGTAAAATGATCAAATGCATTAAGTTCTAACTTGTATTATATATTGTTTCGTTTATCAAAATTATAGAACTCTCTCTCTTTCTATATATATATATATCTATCTTCTATCTATCTATCTTCTATCTATCTATCTATCTATCTTCTATCTATCTATCTATCTATCTATATATCTATAAAAACAGAGATGTGTGTGCCACAGACGATTTCTGATTGGTTAATCCAATAATCACATCTCCTAAAAAACAATCGTTTCTACGCTCTTACCTTTACCATAAAATATTATGGCTTTATTTATTGTCCATCTTGGAAGGGTTTAATTTTTTAATAACTTGTTATTTACAAATTAAAAAAATACGAAACTACACGAAATACGCGCACACAAAATACTAAACTACACGAAAAATACTAAACTACGCAAAAAAATACTAAACTACACGAAATACGCGCACACACGCACACACACACGTTCACTACCGTCACGTTGTTATGGCAACCAAACCCGCTGACTTCTTTTTCTCATTTCACTCGTGGTCTTAAATTTATTTCGGGTTTGTATTACTGTACACATAGATTCGAATAAGTTGCCAAAAAACAAATATATAACAAATAAATGTTATCAAAGGCAAATTTTTCGTGTTTTTATTCAATTTAACATGTTTATTCAGCTCGAAAAGCATACAGTGTTTACCGATGTATTGGAAAATTCAAGATGGCGACCGATTCTCTCTTTAACACGGTAAGTTTGGAAAAAGGTGTAATAAATAAAAAAACGGTTAAAATACTGTTAAAAACTCGCTCAATATATGTTACCGTGACATAGGTTGACATATATTCGGCGGGTTTTTAATAGTATTTTGTATAGTTTTTTATTTATAACACCTTTTCCCAAACTTACGGTGTTAAAGAATGTGTGAGACGCCATCTTGAATTTTCCAACACATCGGTAAACACTGTATTCTTTTCGAGCTGAATAAACATGTTAAATTGAATAAAAACACGAAAAATATATCCAGTTTTTATCGGTTTTTTACCTTCTCTGCAGAAGTACAAAAAAAAAAAAAAAAAAAAAACGGAAGGTACTTTTACAGAATGTTAAACTAACCCTAACCGATGTTTTATGTTTAGTTTAGGAAAAGTCAGAAGAAATAAAAGTCATTATTGCATGAAATATACGTATTTAGTTGAAGTATTGTTTATGTCAATTCTTTCGAAGAAATTTAGCAAGAATACCTGTAAACCAGGAAATCGGTAAAATGTCATCATGGATGAATACTTGTCTATTATAATTTCTACCCTTGACAAAAACTTAGCCATAACAAAAGAGATTTATTGTTCAGATTGTTTTTGAGATTGATTTCTAAAAAGATATTTTATAAATAAAATCGACTTTAAACTTAAAGACTTAAATTACAATAATTGAATTTAAACATTCTTATTTCAATATTTGGCACATAACACCTGCAAAAATGATCACAATGTCAGGATTTCATTTTATTTCAGAATCGATGGCAAATACTAATATTTAACATTAGTTTATCATTTAAGCCGATAAAAAAGCCCTTTTTTTCCGAGTCATAAAAGGATTTGGAGTTTCCTAATCAACCTGTCGGGTGCAGTTGCACGCTCTCAAAATAACTAACGTGTTGGCTTTAAAAAAATTGGTTCATTAAAACTAAACAGGTTTAGTTTTAATAAAAAAAAAAAATTAAAAAAAAATCGCTTTGGTAATTAGATATGTCGTATGGTTATCCCTAATCGCTGAATAAAACCGCTAACGAGTTGAATGATTACGACATAAAATTAAACTCGGGTTCCTGAAACGGAAACTTCGTTTGTTTTTGTTTTTTTCTTATCAATATATTTACATTGTTATTTTGTTTTCATTTTCAATCATTCGAACAGTTTTCTTTTTCAAGTAATCCAAGTTACAAAATTCCCACTGTTTACTATGCTAAAATCACAATGACTAATGTATACCTATTAACCCTTATCCTTGAGTGGCCTCTGGGCCTTGATAAGTGGTGACACCCATGTAAAAAAAAAAAAAAAATCACTCGAACAGTTTTCTTTTTATAATGTACAGTTTTAAAAGTTTAAAAACGATATAGTTTTTACTTCAGGAAAATTAATGGGTCAGTTTTTACGATGTGCCCTGTTAAAATACTGTTAAAAACTCGCTCAATATATGTTACCGTGACATAGGTTGACATATATTCGGCGGGTTTTTAATAGTATTTTGTATAGTTTTTTATTTATAACACCTTTTCCCAAACTTACGGTGTTAAAGAGGGTGTGAGACGCCATCTTGAATTTTCCAACACATCGGTAAACACTGTATGTTTTTCGAGCTGGATAAATATATTACATTGAATAAAAACACAAAAAAGATATCCAGTTAGGTAGAAAAGTAACTTATCTTGCCTTTGATAACATTTATTTATATATTTGTTTTTGACTATTTTTTCGAATCTATGTGTACAGTAATCTTGCCAGGATGCGGAGGAAAATGAATGAAGGGGGAGGGGAATAAAATAAAAACATTTTGGAAACAGAGTAAGTTTGAAAGAATTGCTTTGCACAGAAAGAAATTAATGAAAAAATAAAATTAAATTTCTTTTCTTTCTTGATTTTTTTTTTTAGTTTTTTATGAAAAAGGAAGTCAAAATTAAGACTATAAAAAACAATTTTTATTAAGAGCGAACCTCAGTCGTCAGGTCTGTAAAAAAAGACGTGGAATAATAAATGTTTTCTAATACAAATTGTTTTTACTTATGTGTTCATTTGTCTCTTTGAATTTCGTTTGTTTAATATATCGGTTTGCAATATAATTTTGTCATTCTGTCAGACTCAAATTTTAAATCTATATATCTATAAAAGTGAAAGTGTGTGTGTGTGTGTGTCTATGTACATTTCCCTACGAAATAACTCTGTCAATTTTTAGTCTACAGACTCGAAATTTGATATACAGGGTACTGAGATTTGGAAAAATCTATGTGATCGGTTTTTAGCCAGAAATTTGGCGATTAAGGGGTCAAAGTTCAACGATTTGAGCTTTGAGAACTCTACCAAACTTCTCCGACAATTTTGGGTCTACACACTTTAAATTTTAGATATAGCTTCCGTGGACATGGATCTAACTTAATAACTTGATTTGAGCCCAAAACAATAAATTTTCAGGGGTCATAATAGGGGTCAAAGTTTAAAAAATTGCCCCCTTTTTTTTGCTCAGCATACACCTCCAAACACCCGGGCAACGCCGGGCACCCATGCTAGTATATATATATATATAAACATATTATTATAGTATAGATTAAGGGTTATATTAAAGATTTATATATTAACGATTAAAGATTATATTAAATATTTATATATAAATATATATTATAAAGTTATTCCCCACCTCAGAGTTTACATCAATAATTAAGTCTTCAGGAAATAATTATTTAATGCTTAATATTATTATTAACAAACAATGTATTATTAATACATTCAGGAAATAATTCTTACGAATACACTTGATTTCGTGAGTAAGATAAATCTCTCGCCTCGTTATAATTAGAAAAAAATACATAATGAAATATATGGCTAGGTGCGTCATTTGAGACCGTGCTTGTAAATGTAAGGATCTCAGCTTTAACACGTATATAACATATTGCTAACGTTTCCATTTTCGATATTGCGAAGTAAGTCCAATATCATGCATGGTTTATGGAATGCAGCAATTATAAATATATTTAGTAATATTGTGTATTAACTTTCACAAACACGCTATATATATATTTGTTTTTGTTAGCGATAATTTCATAAATGTCTTCAATTATTTATACGAAAGCACATTTCTACCTAAATACGTGTTGGCAATAATTTTCCCTTTGACCAATTTGGTATCCCCTTAATGGCGAGCGGCATGGTTTTAAAATATAATTATCAATTGACTTGTGTATCGTCGTCTATGACTCATCAGAGTGGCTGAATCTAACGGGATTCGAAATCGAAACCTCTGGATCAGAAGCCTAGTACGCGGCTAACTTCGGATACTACTAAATGTATCACTTTTATGTAGATGTTTTATTCATTTTGTTAGCGATATTTTCTTGAATGAATACAGTCTATATAATTATAAAACTCAAATGACCTTATAACGGTGTATATAAACCACTTTCCGGTTTACGACATCCGGTGCGCATGCGCTCATGACTTGCGCACTCAAATATTAACGTTATTGTTTCGAAAATAATATTTAACATGGGAAGAGTAGGGTTAAAATAACTTAAACGTAATACAGAAATGCACGATGTAAAAAAATACACAACAAAGCAGACAGTATTAGCAATTGTTTATTTAAATAATTTAAACGCGAAAAAAACACAACAGAACAATTGGGACGCTGAAATATTAAAGTTATTATTTCGAAATTATTATTTAACATGGGAAGAGTAGGAGTTAAAATCACTTAAACGTAATACAGAAATGAACGATGTAAATAAAGCAGATTTATAAAAGTTTGAATTTAACTATAATAAGTATTATGGTATCTGTTCAGAGCACATTTACCTGTAAGGAATGGCAACCACTTATAATTCAGCAAACGTAATTTTTGTTTTCGAAAATAATCAATTATAGTAACGAGAACGACTAATAGAAATCAATCTATAATCTTTTTTCGTTTTAATATACTTTTATAGAACTGTTTCTGTTATGCCAAAAAAAAAAAACTCTTTTCTGTACGTCACAAGTCTCACGCTCATACATTAATTCCATAGCTAATATAACTTACTGACCCAATAGGTCACGGGTAGTCTAATTATTTATACGAACGCGCATTTTTACCTTAATTATATTTTAAAAATAATATATATATATATATATATATATATATATATATATATACTTCACGAATAATGCATATATGTATATATGTATAAATATATGTGTAAGTATATATGTGCGTGTGTGTATATAAAGAATTCATGTTAATTTTTTGTATATACTATCGGTCTATTTATCTATGCGAATAAAAAGCTGGAAAGTTACACAGTTTTTTGTTTTTTTTAATTTTCATAAAGAAAAACTATTCAAGACCTTCTGGTTGGAATTTAAGAGAACATTGTTTACTTAAATACTTAATTTTTATATATTCTCTTCCGTAAAATAGTATAATATTATATAACACGCTTTTACATACATTCGAAGAGTCTCTTATTATTGAACTAGAGATCTCATTAATAAAAATCTAGCCGTGCAAGTTGAAAAGATCCCATTTTGATTACGATCTCACAATATTACCTATGTAAATTTAATAATAATAAAATGAATTGTATTTTAGATGCATTACTCTTTTCTGTTTTGTCTTTTTCGTTCACTATCGGGAATTTTCTTTTCTATTAGTTTGTTTTCCGGGGAGTGTAGGCATTTATGTGCTATATCAAATATTCAAACTAGATCCCTGACTGGGTCTATACTTCAATTTGAGCGCGTATATTTGTGCATTACTTGTTCTACGTATAATTGTGTGATAGTTTAATAAAGCTATTTAACATGAGCACGTTCGATTACATAGTTTCTGAAAATTAAGATTTATAAAATATGTGCATGCCGCATGGCGGTTCCTGCTCGTAAACTACGCAAAAAAATTGAATAAATATAGAAACTGAGAGAAGTGCATGCAAGTATTATGTTTTTTTCTAAACAGTTCACTTAATGTAAGTATACAAAAGAAAAAGACACTCGACTGAGATCGAAAAAAAAATTAATATAGTGAGTAAAGTATGATAACCAAAAAGCTGCTTTCAAACTGCTTATGATTAATATACGTAATCTGTAATGTGAACTATTTGTGACCTAACCGTTCCAGGGAGTGATTGGGCTCCAGACTGGTGGAAAATGCCGGGCTTAGGTGATTGTTTTATACTTTGGGTACTGTTGTGTGCCCGGGCGTCGGCATCCAACCTTGCTGAGAGAAAGATTTGATTTATAAAGTCCATTATTTTAAAACTTAATCCCCCTTTGATAGGTGTAAGGAAAACATAATTTCGTTTCCGATGCCGACGAGTAATGACTCAGCGTTGTTTGGCCTTTGAGTGCAGTAACCACACCGACGAGGTCACGGTCTTAACCTTTCGATCGTGAGAATAGCATCTGCAATCTTCAAGTGCAAGGAGGAGGAGGAGGAGGAGGAGGAGAGAACCTTCCGTGAGGCGAAGAACCTAGTGGCGATTGTTTCAGAGCGGCCCCGGCCATGCCGTTACCTCAAATATATGAACTATATGAACGGGTCCCCGTGGCGAAATCGGCAGATCAAGCGGAGAAAATCAAAGACAATTGGAGGACTGTCGCCATCCGATCTCCTCCCACATCCTACCGCCAGAGAGAAAAATGAATCAATTTTTATTTTTTTGGCTAAGTGGTGACCTGCAACGGGGATTGCTTCATATGTGGAGCCGTTCAACCAAAATAGCTGAACATACTCACGCATGCGCATTCGTGAAAGAGTAAACAAGCAAGTTAAAATCCGATGACTCCCAAGTATAATTGTTATACATTTTGTTCGTCTAGCAGCCCTTATTTCTCCAAACTAAAACTGAGTAATCAAAAGGTTTTTCACAAGTCTGATTATCTTATATAATAAATTCTAAGTTTCTAGGTCAAAAATTCATTAAATATGTTGGTTGGTAAGTGT
This sequence comes from Euprymna scolopes, assembly GCF_053919585.1. Classification (NCBI taxonomy): domain Eukaryota; kingdom Metazoa; phylum Mollusca; class Cephalopoda; order Sepiida; family Sepiolidae; genus Euprymna; species Euprymna scolopes. Next base: position 160,272,050 of record NC_136484.1, on the reverse strand, counting down.
CTTCACACACATTCTCACTATTATAGATATATAGATTTATTTTTATATGATTATATCAAAATTTAACGTTAAGTTTTCTTTCCCTTTTAGCACTGTTTAAACCATTATCATTGGACACGCTAACATAAGAAAATATGTTTTCTACTTTTTGTCACTTTTATTTTGTATAGCGATGTCAGCCCTATTTACTTAGGTAGAAAGCTTTAGGGGCAGCAGAGACATAGGTGTATAATTAATTTTAAATATGTTTTACTTGCAAATGCTCAACGGACCTTAGTTAAACTAAACCTTCAATATTATAAGGGACGTACAATAGAGATATTTACACAAGTTATCTAGTTACATTGTATAGTGGAAAACCTATGCAAAATACTAAGATCGAATGTCAAGTAATTAAAATTTATACTTTTACGTGGCAGTATATTGGGTTATTATCTGTGCAGAATACACTGATCTTAAAGCTATTAGTTAACAGACCTTAAACTGGGGCAACTAACGTTTTATTTATACGAATGCAAGTCATTTGCAAAGGTCTCTATTTGACAATAATAAAATTCGGCTATATTCTGCATTCGCATTATAAACAAAAATGAAGTAAAAAGTATCTCACTTATAAGGGCTGGATTGTCCAAAATATTTAATTCATATTGTGTGCTTTATTAAACAAAAGTTATATTTTAACATTGTTTTTTTTTCAGAGAATCTTTATTATATATATATATATATATATATATATATATATATATATATATATATATATATATATATATACATGCATATATATTTACTTACATATTTATATACATATATTATAATATATATGTATATACATATAATATACATATATATACACATTATATATATATGTATATATATATATATATGTATATATATATATACATATATAAGCATGCCGCCAAGCATTGCTCAGTCGCAAAATACGATAAAATATGTTAGTTTGATTAATGCAGATTTTGTATTGATTATTATATAATATTGGACCTCATATATAATAATGATTTAAAAACTTTAAAAAAGACTCGTGTGCCAACATCGAAAATCGAAACAAAAAAGTTTAGCGTACGATTTACTTTTCCCAATAATATTAAAGCCTGAGCTATGAAGATATGTCTGCGGTAAGACTAAAAAAAAAAAAATTAACCGATAGCTATTACGTTTCGCATGCATATTCGAAATTGGTTCGTTCGAGCTTCACCTAACACATTCCATTTTTTTTTATTTTCACACTTTTGCTTGTCTTCTGAGGAGTGGGTACATTCCACTGACTAACCTTCTATGCACCCACGCGTGTTTATTTTTTATATTGGTTGTAATCATGGGTCGTTAATTATAAACTGCTATTAATATGCAAACCAGTTACTTGAGTCCTATGCTCGGAGCAATAGAAACGTGTGCAGCAGGCATCCCCCTATAAGGAGTCGGCCCTGGTGAATTGCAGAATTGTGTTTTTATGCAATGTCCTAGGAATGGTCAGGCATAGCACAAAGTAGCTTACTGGGAAATTCACTAGCATCTCACTTTTTCACTTGATTTACGATATTCTATTACGGTTTTCTTCTCATCTCTATGTAATAATCTACCTGGATTTTTTTTTTTTGAATAGAGCTGAGCTGTACCAAGTGCTTAGGTATTACATACGTCTAAAACCCAAGTCCTACTGCAAGAGGATTGAACAGTGTGAGACAAGTTTGCAAAAAGTGGTGGATACCGATGCCGATGACTTCGAATAATACTTACACATGCTGTGACGCTTGTTCTTTTTTTTTACAAAACGCACAGAACCTTTTGATTACTATAATTATGTATATATATATATATGTATATATGCATATATATATATATATATATATATATGTGTGTGTGTGTACATATATATAGGTGTGTGTGCGTGTGTGTGTGTGTTGTGACGATTAATCGGATCGGAATCGAGAATCGAAAAAATCGGATAGTTTGGCGGCAACGGAATCGGTATCGGAATCCGGAAAATCTGAGCCTCATTTTCAATTCCGAAACGATTCTTTTTTTTTTCCTGGAAAGTATATAAAGAAACAAACGCAGATGTAATTATTTATAGGAACAATATTTATTTCAAACATTAAAGTAAGGGACACTGAAACAGCATTTCCAGGGCCAATTTAATTATTTTATTGTTAAATTATGACATACAATGTAAATAATAAAGAGTTCACTTACTTTTATTACCATAGGAAACCATTTGAAATGCTTACAATTATTTTAGCACTTAGGTAATAAAAGTCGAGACCTTACCCCTTAAAGTTCACAGTTTAATGAAAAGGCGTAAGCCGCTCCTGAAAACTTATTTTTAATTTTTCTGGCGCCGAACTGGTCACGTGTTCTCTGGAGTGGCCATCTTTGAAATAATCCTACGTTTTATTGCATTTATTTGTTTATTTATATATTTGTTATTTTATGCCACCAGCGGGGGAAAAATTAAAATCTCATAATGAGTTAATTAAAACTGTGGATAAAAGGATGAACATTTAGAAATATATCAAATTAAAAAAAAAGAAGATATTTAAAATCACCTTCTTAATGAGATTTTGCATTTTTAAGCGATTATGTGTGAATAGACCGAAAAAGAAGACAAATAATTATGGTAGAATTTAGAGTGGCTTGAGTTGTACATATAAATTTAGCATAAAATGATCCCCTTATACGGATCATTCTAACTTTTTGGCCAGATAAGCAAATTTTTTACTACTTACCTTAAGTCTGACCGACTTAAGCATAAAACCACTGATAAACGCTTTATTTTTTTGCATTACCGCCCAGACTTAGGGTTAGTACTACGAAAAAGTCGTATTTTGTATGAATATTCACAATGCCATATTTTTACTACATTTTGATTAGGAACATTAATATGACTAAAATGTTTAAATAAACAACGTTGACTATATCCTTTAAATGTTGTCTGGTCCGAAAGAACGATCATTTTTCATTAACTTTATACGCAAAATCTTCTTTATATTGTTTAGTTTATTTATTATTTTTTCAAGCCGTTTACAGCTAATCGCTTGAAACATAACAATTCGCATTTTTATTTTCGGGTGGATTATCATAGGTTGCAGAATTCTAATGAGAACTTTATTTCCTTCTCAACAAAAGTTATAATTGCGAACTGATGAAAAAAGAAAACAAGTCGCGATAGTTTCAAAAGTAATCACTTAAAGCTAATTTCACCGTATTCGCCTGAAAAGGTAGTATTTTTTTTTTTTTTTTTGCGGGAGGGGGGGTGAGTTAATGGTAACTAAAGATCTTGATCTACACATTTGCTGCTGCTGCTATTATTATTATTATTATTATTATTATTATTGGTGTTGTTGTTGTTAGTAGTAGTAGTAGTAGTCACAGTAGTAGTAGTCGCAGTAGTAGTAGTAGTAGTAGTAGTAGTTCTGCATTATGTTTTTCTTTTTACCGTAAACCAAATGAATCTAATAACCCATTGAATTTAATAATTAGGATAAGGAATATGAACATTTTTTGACAGAGGGAAGCCACAGAATAGCCTCTCACCAACGAAATTCCCATGTTAAGAATGCTTTTTTTTAGGAAATTATTTTAATAGGGGGAGAAGGAGGATGTTGTAAATAATTCGTTGACTATTTTCAAGTGATTTTTCTGTGTCATTGTGCATTCATACAAAACAAGAACTTATGCTTTTTGCAATATCTTTCCCGAGCAGAATGTTTTGGATAGGTTGCATGGGGAGTTTTGATAAATTGAATGTCTAATAGTAATTTCAAAGCAAAAGAGTCAGATTTACGTACTCATAGTAAGGTCACAGTTATGTCAGATGAAGCAAAACTAAGGCTATATTCTTTTTTGATCGAATGGTTGCAAAAATCAATTTAGGGTATAACCACTTTGTCCCGGTGCTGATGCAATCAGCAGTAATTTTCAAAACAAATAAATTCTATTTTTACTGTGAAAAATTCAGGTGACTAAAATAAATTCGTGGTAAGTAATATAAATGCTAAAATAGGATATATTCATGTTTTAAAACTTCCTTAAGTAATTTAGGTGACTAAAATAACATGTATCAAAATTTTGACAATATCTTTTTGACTCTAAGTAATTTAACTGACTAAAAACGTGTTTATCCATAGTTTCACAATGGCTGATTAACTGTAAGTAATTGACGTGACTAAAATAAGATGAAGCAACTGTAAGAACTTTAGGTGATTAAAACAAAATCTACCTATGTTTTGACAATGTTTATTCACTGAAAATAATTTAGCTGGCGAAAATCGGATATATCAATATTTTGACAATGTCTTACTCACTGTAAGTCATTTTGGCGACTAAAATAGGATTTACTTATGTTGTAATAATACTTTATTAACTGTAACAATATTAAGTTACTAACATAGGATTGATTCATATTGTGAAAATGCTTAGTAATTTAGTTGCGAAAGTAGGATTTCTCTATGTTTTGACACGTACTTTTTTCACTATAAATAATTAAGGTGTCGTAAATAGGAGTCATCCATGTTTTCACAATGTCTTATTCACTGTAAGTAATCCAGGTGAGTTGAATAGGTTTTACCCGTACATGACAAACTATTATTCACTGTAAGTAATTTAGGTGATAAAATAAGGTTTATCTATGTTTTTTACAGGGACTTTGTCACGATAAATAAATTAGGTGACTAAAATATTGTTTATCCATGTTTTGAAAATGCTTCTGTGACTATGAGTACTTTAGGCCACCAAAATAAGATTGATTCACTGTAAGTATTTTGAATGACTTAAATAGGATTTATTCAGGTGTTCACAATGTCTTATGCACTCTAAGTACATTAAATGAGTAAAAAACGAATATACAAATGTCTTAACAATGCCTTATGCAATGTAAGTTATTAAGGCAACAAACTATCCATTTTAATCATTTTTTTTAACTGTAAGTAATTTATATGCTATATTAAGCGTTATTGATCTTTTGATAATGCTTTCTTGGTTATAAGTAATTTAGGTGTATAAAAAGGATTTATCAATGTCTTATTCACTGGAAATTATTTAGGTGACTAAAATAATATTAATCCATTGTAAGTATTTTATGTAGCTAAAATAGGATTTATCATTGTTTTGTCAATGTTAATTCACTGTAAATTATTTAGGTGACTAAAATAAGGTACATCAATGTTTTGACAATGCCTTATTCACAGTAAGTAATGTATGCGACTAAAATAGTATTTATCTATATTTTTACAATACTTTGTTCATTTTACGAAATTTAGGTGAATAAATATGGTTCATTAACAGTAAGAAATTTGGGTGATTTAAATATGATTTATTCGTGCTTTGGCAATACCTTATTTACCATAGGTTATTTGGTGACTAAAATAGGATGTATCCATGTTTTGACCAGAGATAGTAATTTTGCAGGTAAACAATACACCGGCATGGATTAGGTATTGTATATTTTGCAATAACCGCTATACGTATCTGCTTAAACTATTATACTGCAACAGGAAAAATAAAATTTTATAAGCAAACCAAGTATATTTGCAAGGTTAACGTTTAAAACATATACTGACCACTAACGCAACGAGTATCCTGAGATATACGTGATTAGTTAAGATGTTTTTTTTACACCCGTCACAATTCTAATAGTAGCTTCACAATCGATAGGTGTCGGCATTTGTCGGGACATAGGAAGTTTTTTTATTATTATTATTATTATTATTATTATTATTATTATTATTATTATACACAGCAACAACGACAACAACAATAACAACAATAATAACAACAACAACAACAACAACAATAATAATAATAATAGCAACAATAATAATAATAATAATAATAATAATAATAATAATAATAATAATAATAATAATATTTGATAGTGAATATATGAAAATAAACCGAATTAGTGTGAAAGCAAAATAGTAAGACCGTCGCTAAGAAAAAAGGACGAAATAAAAATATTTGTCGCGTTCAAAATGATCAACGTCCGTCTAGAAAAAACGATTTCGAATTAAAAAAATATATATTTTCATATTTTTTTATTATAAATTCCGAAGAGAAGATCACACTCTATAAGAAAATATCGAGACAATCTGGTAAGTAGATTTGTAAAATTTAGTTAAGCAACAAACATCCATTTGTATTTTTATTTATTTAGATATTTAGCATATATTACATGTAATATTGTGTATATACTCAAATGTATATTTTAAGATAAACAATCGGGTTATTTTTTGGGATCGAAAATTTTCCAAATACATGAATTAAAAGTATATATTAATATATATATATATATATATATATATATATATTTATATGTATATATCAGTTGTAATAAATATATATGTATATATATATATATATATTAAAATATTTTATATCAGTATATAAGTAAAATATATATGCACATATAAATAAAAAGTATTCATGAATATATACGCATGTTATTATTACATTAAGCTTACTATGTTATCTATACATATATATTATATTACAATGTGTAGAAGTTTATATGCATATATATATGCATATATATATGCATAATATATATATATATATATATATATATATATGCATATATGTATATAAAGCGATAGATTCTATTAACTAATATCGGCTGTTCTATAATGATTCATACTATTTTAAACTATCTTATAATATTATTCGGCAAGGTCCAGCAATATGATGTTATCCAAGAGCACAACTTCGGAAAAATATGTCCATGCAATTACTGCTACAATGTATTCTTTCGAAACATTATTTCAACCCCAATAAATAAAATCCATCAGCAAGTCAGTCTCGTGTAATACACTCAGAGGAAATTGTGCATCTGGATGACACGTAAGGTTCGTGTCGCCAACAATCATCTCTACTAAATATATCGAATCTGAAGTTTGCGCTAACACAATCACATTTCACTTCGAAAACTTTGCTCTCAACGTGTCGTTGTATTGTCAAGCATCATTGGCATTGAAATCAGAATACATATTATCTACCTTTTAAGAAAAAGTAATACCTATTGAATACTTTATTAATCAGATACACATACACATATCATAGACAATCGCGCACACACATTTATGTGTGCACATATATGCCAAATACACACAAACACACACACACATATATATGTGTGCATTTATATATATATATATATATATATATATATATATATATATATATATATATGTATTCATATAGACCCCTGTACCCCTGCACATTATATAAATAACAATGTTTTTCAAGTATATATTATTGAGTTTGTGTAATTACAGTAAATAAAATGCAACAATATTGATAGTGATAAGTTATTCCAATATTTATGAATCAATCTAATATTTCAACAATGAATTACAATAGGATATAAAAATGTTCTCTCCCTATTCTTTGGATTTTAAGAAATAAGCTTTAAAAGTATATATATATATATATATATATATATATATATATATATATATATATATAATGAACATCATTTTCTTTCTCTTAATATTAAGTGTAACCGTTAGTAAAATATCTACAAAAAGTTTTACCATCAAAGGAATAGATTTTACTTTGAAAATCCTTAAACTAAGAGTTAAACATATATTATTTTTTTGTTTGTATATTTGATAAATTATTAAACAATGTAATGTACTTTCATCATTCATATATATGTATGAGTACTAATATCACGAGTTTACATTTACTTTACGTATATATTAAACCAATAATAAGTAATGTAGTATATACAGCTTTATAAATGTGCTTGCATCTCTCTCTCTCTCTCTCTCTATATATATATATATATATATATATATATATATATATACATATATATATACATATATATATATGTATATAGTTTTTGGTCAGAGTGTTTAATGCTCGAAATAATTAAAATACTAGTGCAAAATAATAAAATAAATAATAAAATATGTTCATTTTCTACACATGTTTATTTTTATAGTGTGCCCCAAAAGTATTTTCTATTTTAAATATTATGTTTAACAAATATTTATTGTTGAACAATTTTCTAGAATAATATTATCTATAAATTTGTATTTATAATGCGGGCATTGTCCTATGAAGCCATGTTATCAGTAATTCATACACAAAATAGTCTAATAAGAGTGATTTTCATGTATATTTATAACCTTGAATGTTTGAATAAATACAATTTTACATATTTATATGGAGGAGATGAACAAATGTGTTTACAGCTGCACTTCTCTGTTAATTAATATATACGTACTTGTCATCGTTTTGCTGAACATTTAATTCATGATGAAACTAATATCGTTTATCTTAGGAGACTCCGTTTTTCCTGTATCGATTATGTGGAGAATATAGGCCCAAGACACATTTAATTGCATGGCGACGGTTATTGAGTGCAATGGCTACCTGCTCCTTCACTGACACTACCCGTACAATGCTGTTTGCATACGCTGTGCTTGATACTATAGCATAAAAGTCGATCATAATCCTTCGGTTATTCTCAATTCTATTTCCGTGTTTCTTATATTTAAAACTTGTACAAGATAAAGTACAATCAGAGTAAAATTCTGTCTTCGCAGGGGGAAGGGATGCCCTCTACATAACTGAACCTAATATAAATAGAGGAGAACAGTACATTTTCAACCGTCTTAATCATTTGGATGACAAAACAAACTACACAAAGTTTAAGATGTTTTGCTGGTGATTAGTCTAGTACGGTTCTACAATACATTACAGACTGGAATTATATATCAATGCGGATTCAAACTTAATAGCGAGTTCGCACATGGTGATACATTTTTATACATTCATAATGAGCTATTCGTATACTTCTCTCATCACATCCTCGAAAAAGCTTGTGCCACTACTATGTAGATCAGGCTTTATGTCTCCGTCATTGAGGAAAAAGAAAAGGGATTGACTGAGCCCATGGTCAGATAATTCAATTGAAAATAAATCCGCGCAAAAACTCATTAAAGAAACAGAAACGGTATCAATTAGTATATTTTTAAGAATACTCTTTGAAAAATGCCTTTCTTGTCGTAAAGGTGGCACTTGGTATTTTGTATATTTTCTAAGTAAAGCTGATACAATTACAATGTCATTACACTTCAACCGTGTACAAGTTCTGATTAGTCGAATCAGTTAGATACTGTATCACTTCGTTGGGGTTGTCTTCAGTGATTAGACCCTGGAAAATCTAATTTATAAGCCCACTGTAGAGAAAAGTCCAATGGACAACTGATGTTTCCCTGTTTCTTAATTTAGTAGATATTGCGAGAGTCGCCATACGCCAGATCTCACTTTGTCTTTTCTGAACAGCTAATATAATGTTTGATTTTACCTGCGCAATAATATTTCAGTTCCCCTACTTAACAGATTCGTTACGTACAAGAACCCCATTCTCATGATCATATAAGTCGTTCTTCTTCCTCAAAGTCCCTGATCTATATAAAATATCTATGGTTCGTGCGTGTATAATACGTGTACGTGAGACTAAATCTCGTGAACTTTGCAGGACTTTGTGTTTTTGTGTATAAAAGGCAGAAAAAAAACTTAAAGAAAAAAGAAAAAAAAGGGTGCAAAATATACCTGCGCGAAGTTTTCTTTTTATGGCAATTTAGCTGCATAGGACGCTAGCCGGTTGTGTTTATATATATATATATATATATATATATATATATATATATATATATATATATATATATATATATATATATATTAAGTAATGTGATTTATAATTTAAAAATTTAAAAAAATCTTTAAATTTAAAAATCAAAATTTAATTAAATTAAAAATCAGTTTCATAAGAAGGAACAACAACAAAGTCAATATATATATATATACAAATATTTATTTCAAAACTATATATACATATTTCAATGGCGTATCAGTGGTTTCATTGTGTTGAATCAACCGTAACAGATTGTATGAAATCAACGCAAATTCATCAGCAAATTTGAAGGGCGAAAAAATGTAAACAAACAGAAAAATAACCGATTAACGGGTGGTTTCACTCGGAGGTCTTGATTTTAAAATAGACCTTAGGAATAGAAGCTAATATATTCTGTTTATAGATGGAAGAAAGAGATGGCAGGATGTGTAGTGTAAGGCGCGCGTGTTTATGTATGTGTGAGTGTGTGTGTGTGTGTGTGTGTGTGTGTGTGTGTGTGTGTGTGTGTGCATCTGTGCATATGCGTGTATATATGTATATTTAGCGGGCGATGCGTTGGAAAAAAATCTCTGAAAAAATGAAGGTCCTTCTGATTTTGTTGTTAATTTGTAAAACATTTTTAAAATAATTCTTTTAATAATTCCTTTAAAATTTGAATTTAAATTTTATCTTGAACTTTTTATTTTAATTTTTATTGTAATCTAAATAATATTTAATTTACTATATATTCCTGCTTTATATTTATATATATTATTTGTATACTTATTTATTACCGTTATTTGATTTACCTTTATTTATACGGGTTTTGTGTTCTTTTAAACAGGACCTCCATTTTTTAAGTGAGTTTTTCAAAACCATCCCCCGCTAAATATAAATATACACACGCGTGTACGCGCATGCACACACACACACACGCACACACACAATCTCACACACCCGCACTCATATGCACACACACACACATACACACACACATACACACACACACACACACACACACACACACACACACACACGCTCCGCGCGACTTACATTACCCATCCTGACATTTCTTTCTTCCTTGCATAAAAAGTATGTGTTAGCGTCGGTTAGCAAGATCTATTAGCGTAGGTCACTATGTCTATTTTAAAATCAGGAACTTCGAGTAAAAATGCATGTTACACGGTTTTTTCCTGTTTACTTGGCATTATTTAACCTTTTCAAAGTTGCTGATGAGTTCGCGTTGATTCCATTCAACTTCTTATATTTATAGTTTGGAAATAAATATATATATACCTTCAGCTCTCAAATCCACGATCGAGCACTTTATTTGAATTTTTAATGGTCTCCTGACATGCTATACACACACACACGCACACACATACACACACACACATATATATATATATATATAGAGAGAGAGAGAAAGAGAGAGAGAATAAATGACAAGAAGTTATATTCCAATTAATGATGTTGACCATCTTATAATTTATTGCTTTCAATCAGTTGACTGATACAATTCTTGACAGTATCTGTTTCGTACCGTAAAATCAATATATATATATATATATATATATATATATATATATATATATATATATATATATATATATACAGTGAAGAAAATAAGTGTTGGACACACCCCATAATTCTTTATTTAACACATTTTTTATGCAGCGAATGATGTGAAAATTTAACAAGAAATAGTTACTAATTTAACAATAACAAATAACTTTAGAAATTGGAACCTTTTAATGCATAACAAAAATTATATAATAAAAACGAGAATAGCCGGAAAATGTATTGGACACACTAACACAATTTCATCTAATATTTAGTTGAAACCCCCTTATTGGCTATTACAGCTTCGAGACGTTTTCTATACGACGAAACTAAGTTGTGACAACGTTCAGGCGATGTTTTGGTCCACTCTTCAACAATACTTTCTTCAAATCCTGAATATTACGTGGATCTCACTGGTGGACCATGATTGAGCTCTCTCCATAGATTTTCTATAGGATTTAAGTCTGAGGACTGACTGGGCCACTTAAGAACATCTATTTTGTTCTGTACAAACCAATCGGAGGTCATTTTAGCAGTATGTTTGGGATCATTATCTTGTTGAAAGATCCATCCCTGTCGCATACCTAACACATTGGAAGCAGGCAAGAGATTATTTTCAAGAATTTCCCGATATTTGGCTGCATTCATCTTTCCATCTAAAATATGAAGTGGCCCAGTACCATTTGAAGAGAAGCATCCCCAGGAGCATGAGATTTTCACCACCAAACTTTAAAGTGGGGAGGGTGTTCTTGGGATCGTGCGTTGTGCCATCTCTTCTCGATACTCGACGTACAGAGTTAATGCCGAAAAGTTCCACTTTCGTCTCATCGAACCAGATCATATTCTTCCAGTAATCATCTGTTTTCAATAAGTGGTCTCTTGCAAACTCCAGACGAGCATTAACATGACATTTTTTTAATAATGGTGTCTTTCGAGGTGTACGCGATTTAAGACCGTTGCGTCGGAGTACATTACTAATCGTTGGTTTCGTTACTACTATCCCTGCTTCTTCCAAATCTTTCTGAAGTTCACCTCGTGCGGTTCTCAGTTGCTGCTGAACTTTTCGTACAATCTTTCTCACTGCTTGATCCGACATCTTGCGAGGATCTCCAGTGCGCGGACAGTTCAGGGTTGAGTCATGCACCTTCCATTTTCTAATAAGGTTCCCTATGGTGCTTACACGGATTTTGAATTGAGCATATATACACCGATAACCAATTCCATTCTTGTGCTCAGCAATAATCTTATCACAGACGACTTAAGAGAGTTCTTTACGTTTACTCATTCTGAGAACTTCACGCCTGATGGCTTACTGGTGACTAACATGTTCCAATACTTTCCAACGACGTAGAATATGGTCTACAACAATCGAGAAACTTCTAAAATGTATAATAGTGTCAACAAATTAAAATACAAATCACAATTTCCAGCATTATTTATAAAAAATAATAATAAAATATAATTTAAAACAATGTGTCCAATACTTTATTCCGACTGTTCTCGGTTTTATTATATAATTCTTGTTATGCATTAAAAGGTTCCAATTTCTAACGTTATTTGTTATTGTTAAATTAGTAACTATTTCTTGTTAAAGTTTTGTGTCATTCGTTGCATAAAAAATGTGTTAAATAAAGAATAATGGGATGTGTCAAACACTTATTTTCCCCACTGTATATATATATATATATATATATATATATATATATATATATATATATATATGTATAGATATATATTGGAGTATTATATTAGCTAAATAAAAGCCAGCTTTACCATAATGAATTATTTTAAAATGCAAAAGAAAGCCAATAGAAGTTAATATAAAGGATTTCTAGGGTTTCCAAATAGAATAATAGTTTACTTTGCTCAGAAGGAGAGAACAAGTCAACTCTGAGCCTCGAAGCACAAATAGGACTGTCACGTGGTTGAACCATATTTTATATTCAAAATGGCACTGAACTTATGAATAAATGTAGCTTATCTGATGGTGAAACATTTGTATGAGGTAGCTTGACTGGAATATGTGTTTTTACGCGGGAATAGAATCACTGTGATATCCGCCCAACGTCATGCGATCCACAAATATATTTAAATAAATAAATAAATAAATAATATAATTATTATGATGGGGGGCGTTTTTTTTTAGGAATTATATTCGATTGCAAAACAACACTGTCGAACAGGCATTGTTATGTGTTTAATAAACATGTCATTAATATAACTTAGCCGTCTTATATTGAGGTAATTAGGACCTTTATCTACATTAGTTTCTGTGATGTTATAAAGATCACAATCTTTATTCATTTTTAAAATTACAATTGTTTATTAAATCAACAAATATAAAATAATCTTTAATGCAAAATTACTGTAGCGTTCCAAAAATGTCCTAAAATAGTAAGGAGCTGTTGGTCTCAATAATATCCCGTTCTTATGTGTATTCGGTAAATCACGGAGACGAGGAAGTATAGAACCAGTATGACTTAGAAAATTTGAAATATATGCAGGGAGAGCTCTGTTTTCCCCATTTGTCCAGCCGTTTTCTGAAACTAAGTCTCAATAGATACAGTTGCATAATGTTAATCCACCGGCCATAACTCATCAAAGTAGAAGAGTCACCCTAAATGGTCATCATTTTATTGACATAGTCCTGATGATCTGGTATGGATACCCCATGAGTTTGGTCTGGTTTCCGGATGAGCATAGATTTAATATGCCGAAATGCTTTAATTGTTTCAGAGTGTTTACTGCGCCATTTCGATTCAGCAAACGAAACTAGCGAACCGGCATATGTATATGCGACGTGATATAAGTTCGCTTGGGGATCACTAACCATAAAGTCGGAACATAATGAAAGTCTTTCTAACTTAGGAAAGAAGTCTTCCAAACAAAAATATATCTCCTCTCGTTTGGGGGAAATGGAAAGCAGATGTTCAAACTATGCGAAAAATGTTGGTTCCAGTTGGGCCAGCTCAGAAGAAGAGATAAGGAGTTTTGATTAACACTAGACTTCGTCTTACCACCATATTATAAAAAGTCCAGCGCTGCAAATTATTCTAATTTGTTACGTTAACCCGGCTAGGCAACATTCGTGAATAAATACCACATATTGTGCATATCCAAAATTATCAAAAAAGGAACGTGCTTACATAATTATTCCATATTTCAAGGTGTGTTTCCTATATCTATCTATATCACTAGAAAGATTGGAAAAATAGCGATGAAAGCAGCTTCATTCTCTATCCAGGATGTACTTAAGTCTATTGTTATTTTAAACAAGCCTCGGTCACCGACATTGCCTGGATGTTTGGCGGTGTGTGTTGAGCAAAATAAAAAACAGAAGAAAAATGATATTCAACAGGTGGGCTCAAACCCGTAGCGCGAAGAACGCGAAAAAAGTGAGATCTTTGACGTTGCGTCCATGGCCAAACCGGAAGTGGCGAAGGTTTAAATTAAGGCTAGTCCATCGCAAAAAAAGTGTGACTTTCGAAAATATTGGCGAAAAACCGACTCCTTCTTGCAGAAAAGTATTCATTTTCGATATTGCCGTCTGAAGGGGTGAGCACCTTTACAATCTTCATCTCGTGAAAATGTGTCGCCTCTGTCTTGAGTTTTAGGAAAACATACAAACATACAAACATACATACATACATACATACAAACATACATACATACAAACATACAAACATACATACATACAAACATACAAACATACATACATACATACAAACATAAAAACATACAAACATACATACATACAAACATACAAACATATATACATACATACAAACATACAAACATACAAACATACAAACATACATACATACAAACATACATACATACATACAAACATACAAACATACAAACATACATACATACAAACATACAAACATACATACATACATACAAACATACAAACATACATACATACATACAAACATACAAACATACATACAAACATACAAACATACAAACATACATACATA
>NC_136484.1:160159361-160254361 GCF_053919585.1 Euprymna scolopes | reverse complement strand
TGTTCTCTCTTTGGAAAACATTTACACAAGTACTCGTTTTGTAACCATAACGAAAAAAACAACCATTCCCTCGATTTTCTACTGATTATCACGTAGCTATATTAAAATTTCATACAAACAAATTTACAATTAAATTCATTAGGTAAAATTCAACTTACTTATCTTTGAGCTGGAAAAATCTTCAGTTCCATAAAGAACATCATCGAATCGCTTTTTTCTGTTTATAGCAGTGATCTTCAAATACAATAGTGCAGAAACAAACGAACTTTTCTACCGATAGGTGCAGATTTTATAGACGCGTCTTATTTAATATTAACAAGGAGCCGGTGCCCTGGATTGAATGAGAATCAACACAGATTTTCCACTATAAATTCATTGTCATCGACATCGGTGACATTGCCCTTTTTTATATTAAATCGATCCATTGCCTAATCTAATCGTAGCCCCATTGCAGTGCATCAGGAGGAAAAATGAACTTGCGTTTTCGCAGTGACTTAGAACCCAAGACAGTGGTGTCTACATTGCACTGTAGAGAACATACCGTTGATTTTATAAAATTGTATGCGGAGGGAAAGGTTTGTCCGGTCGTAACATACGCTAAAATATGATATTTTAATTTGTACAGATTTCGTGTATACAAAATAAAGTCATAATTTCAATGCTAAAAAATATTTGGATGCTATCAGCTAGAATCGCAACGTAAAGCAAAACTGTAGCATTCAAAGCTGATGGTGTTACCACTTTACCTACGCAACATGTATATGAACTGCTTAAAATTAAACTTAGACTAAGACGAATGTACAAAATGCATAACAGTTTTTTTTCAATTTTTTCCTCGTTTTTGACCTATTAAAAACTATTTTAACCGGCTAAACACCCCCCAAAACGGTCTATGAAATATACAGTGCTTCGGAAAACTTTGAGCACTAGTACCCGTTTGACGATAATACCTTCGACAAACACGGCAAGCAACAAAATCCCACCCTTACATTGTAGTGATCCTTGATATCGTAAAGACTTGTACTTAAATAGCTCTTTGGAAGCCCCTTACAGGACTCTGCTTCCTTGACTGTATTGGCATGCAGTAATTCAAGCATACTAAGAATAGACCACTCCCTGCAAATCTTGTCCCAGCTAGTAGGCTCTCACGAGTAAGTTACACCGTGCCTTGTGTGAGATGAAGCGAAAATAATAATAATAATAATAATAATAATAATAATAATAATATTTAAAAAGAACATGCAATACTACTAAATATTATTTCTAGATTTTTTTGTTCTAATTTGGATCAAATTTGTTACATGATTTTTATGCTTATACAAATCTAACATTAAATAATTTAAATGAACTGAATCTAATTCAATCCACGTATGATTATTTGTTACGCTTATATGGGTGTGCTTGTATTAATTTCCTTAAATGCGATTAAATATTAAGGAAAATAAAATATTTTAAGAAAAATGCAATTAGGCGATATTTAATAAAAAATGTCTTAGACTGATTATTTTAATTTTACAAATATAGGATGTATTTGAATATTCACGTAAAGCATATGTTCCTTAAGATATCTAAGGTTAGAACTAAATATAAACAGTATTATAAGACGTTACGCATTTCTGAGTTTCATAGAACATTACATTTCAATAATATTAGTTTCATTTTATTAGCAGGCTTTATTTCTCTAATCTTATCATGTAGGTCTGTCAAGTTCGAGTTGACAGAAGCATTCGAAATGCACGGATTAAATTAAAACATTTCAAGAATATCTTACTTTTCGTTGATTTCTTTTATTTGCGTAATATTACAAACGATTTTAATGTTGTTTATCAGAAACTGAGGTTTTGAAATCTGCAAAAACAAAATATAAAACTTTATATATTCCATTGATTTTTTTCTAGGGAATTTGTCATTTGTTATTCGATTTTAGGTTTCTTTGAAAAAAGTTGATATATTAAATCAACGCTATTTCTCTTGATATTTTTAAAGATTTGAATAATAATAATAATAATAATAATAATAATAATAATAATAATAATAATAATGATAATGATAATAATAATAATAATAATCTGAACAATATTAATAATAATATGAATAATATGAATAATATGAAAATTATGACTGACTAGAAGGAGAAAAATGTCAGGAAAATTCTCAAAAGCAGACCACTGGATTATCAAATGAAAAGGATTACAGATACTATGCAAAGGACAACAATGGTGAAAATAACTTAAATTCCAGGGATAGTTCTCGAACTGGAAAACCGTCTACCCTAAACGACGAGGACTAAATAACTGCACCACACGGAAACAATGCTATTGGCATCACACAAAAATGTTATAATCTACGCCAATTCCCACAAATTAATTTTAAAGGACCAATCAGATTACATAGACAACATAGTGGAAGTTTAACCAAACTTCATTGAAAAAATTAAGAAATATCTGGCAACGTATGTAGCTTTATTACTAAAAAATTGCAGAGAAATGATATCTACCAGCGAGAGATCAAGCATAAGCGGCATGGCAGTGATGCATATCATTTGCAATATTTACAAAATAATTTCGATGATTTGAAGCTTATTTCTCCGACTCTAGGAAACACCAGCGATATTTATCAGTGATTGCAATATAAGCAGAATCTGAAGAAAATCTAGGAATTGGTAATAACATTATTAACGCGACATAATCAGCGAACATAATAATTAAAGTTTTATGAATGCAAAAGTTATATGGCAGATTAACAGCTTTATGGATTAAAAATCGAAATATGAAGAGACGATCTGAAAACAGGGAGTGGGGCAGATAAACTCCCACGGACCAGAATACAGAGTATAATTTTCCGTCAAATTTTGTATAACCAGTATTTCTTAATATAAGACGCAGTTCTGAACAGGTCGATCAAAATGCAAAGTCACAGGTGCACACCTAATGTAAATGGCTTTAATAGAGTTAAACACACACAAACAAATAGGAAAATGAGAATCGAATAAATAAACTGAGAGTCTACAACATAAAAATTCAGGAAATTACTCTCATGTGAGGGATAATATTTCGGAATCAAAATAGAAAGGCTCACGATTGCGAGAATTTTAAAGGGATAAATACATTGATGTATATGATGTGTATACGTATTTGTTACTTGAAAGAAAGAGCTTTACAAATAAGCGTAAATGGAGCAGCTTTAAAATAAAGTAGCCGAAACAGGAACATTAAAAATACACATAGGAACGAAATTATATAGATGACAAAGAATGAGTGAATAGAGATATGAATACAGAATAATGAAAATTCCTAGCAAGATATATCGGACTAATTAAGGGTTTGAAACGGGGGACATTTTGATTGAACACAAAACAAATAAAACTGATGCTAAACTAAATGCATTGCATACAAAATACGAGCCGGTCTATTTTAATATACGGAAAATATGAACTAGCAAACGTACGCAAAAACACACAAAAACACACATAGTAAAAATTTTACATGGTAAAAAGTATGTTATATACATTAAACATTTTAATAAATCAAGTGTTCAACATATAATTATGTAAACTTGCCTTCCATGCCTATATTTTCCTGAAATAAACCTTCTTTCTATTTCCAAATTATTGGTATACATCAATTTAAAATTAACAAACATCTGTGAAATGTACATCTATACTTCGAAACATCCTGTCACGAGTAAATCTTAGCATGCAGCTAAATATGAAGTAATTTTAACAAGTTAATTACATAAAAGAGAACTCACACATACACACATATATATATATATATTTCTGTGGAAATATTATAGATTTACTTATATATCCTTTTTATATATACCAATTTTTATTTTAGAATATAGACTTTTGTCATTTATTATATCAATCTATCTATCTATCTCTATATATATTTGTAGTTATCGACAAAAAGTCCTGTTTCGTTGTATCTCAACTCATCAGTGCCGTTAGACTAGCATCTCTCCCATGCCAAGGATTGAAACTAGAACCGTCGTGTTGACAGTCGGCGGTTCTCCCACTCGACTATGGGATTGACGCCCGTAAATAACTCGTCGGAATGTCTATTTAAATAGACCCCCGCCACCACCTTTATAGTGCTCAAATCGTCTGTTCGTAAACAAACAAACCACAAGCTTCGCATTTTCAGCAAATTAAGTAGCGGGTGAGATTATTTACAACAGTCCTCTACCCAAAGAGGGGGGAGGTTGTGCGTATATATAAATGCACATATACATATATGTACATATGCAGATATCTCACTACTGATGCAATTCTCTATCTATACAAAAGCCAAATATGTCCAAGTATAGAGTACAGCTACCACATCTGGACAGAAGCTGCTAAGAACAGCTTATCCTGCCTTGACAGAGTACAAAGTAGACTTCGTAGCTTAGTGGAGGGTGCAATTTTCTCTCCCTTGCAACCTCTCTCAGTGAAGGGACGCTGCGAGTCTGTTTTGTTTTATCATTATTTCTATGGCAAGTGCTCAACTGAGATCTAATCTCTGGTTCCCCATTGCCAATCTCTTTAGAAAAACATCCGTCCAGCTGAAACCACTGTCAATAATTTCCCCCGCTCTTTGTCTGTGTCTGAATCAAAACGTAGATCCCATGAATAAAGCTTATTTATTAGAAGTGCACGCCTGTGGAACCCTCTTCCGTTTGCCTGTTTCGAACCTGACTAAAACTTGGATTTCTTCAAGTCCAACATAAGCAAGCCCCTTATAAACCGCCCCCTTTATTAATCCAATTTTTCAAAGCACTAATATTAACGATTACCACAATATTATCATATTGATTACTGTACACGCATTAACCCTTATCCTCGAATGACCTCGGGGCCTTGATAAGTAATGACACCCTTGATAAAATCCTCTCTGAGCCAAAGTATGTTACGTCTGCAATGGATTCACCATATAAAGTCATCCTGGCTAATAGCCACTACCTTATGTAGTTTGGATCACCATTTCATACACAATCAGCCGTGATATTAAAATGCTACATTACATCTGGGAGTAACAACATCACAATCCGAACATATTGAGAAAAATAAGTCCCTATTTTTCCCTAGAAAGGGTTTGTCCTTCCACTACTCCCAGTTGTCACCGTAACAAATTCTACACTTTTCACAGAATATGTTTCTTCACCGCCCGTAAATGGCTAATAAATAAATAGAACTAACATGCTCTTTAAAGTTTACGATTCATTTAAAATAATGGATCCGTTGCAAACTGCGTCAATTCTGATTGAAAAACCCCTAATAATACCTAAAATCAGAAGTCAAATTCATCGAGAGCTTAAACGAACGATTTCTAAAACCAAAATATGGTGTCACTAAGAGACATTACTTCGCACATATATTCGTGACATTCATATGCCATTACTGTCTTGTGGGTAGGTTGCTTCACAATGTTCGGCACTTTTTCTATAAAAATTAACAAGTCACAAAATATTTCTTATCAACAAGTATTAAGAACATAAACCAATAAAGATGCTACGTAAACGCTCTTACAATCGTTCGTACATTTTTTTAGAAGGTGTTCATCACTTATCAAGGCCCGGAAGCCAGTCAGGGATAAGGGTTATTATACGTACAGTACGTTAGTATGGATATTTAAAGTGTCTACTTAAGGGGGGCGGTTCATCAGGAATTTGTTTACGTTGGACATGAAGACATCCAAGTTGAAGTCAAGAGGGAAGCAGGCAGACGATACAGAGTTCCACAGGCGTGCAGTTCTAAGAAAGAAGCTTTGTTCATGGAATCTATGTTTTGATTTAGGCATAGATAGTGGGGAAAGTATTTAACAGTGGGTCAGCTACACGGATGTTATTTGTAAAATATTTGCGAGGGGGGGGACCAGAGATTGGAAGTCAGACGAGCACCTGCCATGTAAATAACGATAAAACAAAGATACCCTTGCAACGTCTCTTGTGTGAGGAGAGGTTGCTGGGAAGAGAAAAGGGCATCCCCCACTAAGCCACGGAGTCTATTTTGTACTCTGTCAAGGCAGGATAGACTGTTTTTAGCAGCTCCTGCCCAAATATGACAAAAGTATTCCATCCTTGGACATACTTGGCTTTTATATAGATAGAGAATTGCATCAGTAGTGAGATATCTTCTTGAGCGGTAGAAGGATCCCACCATCTTTCCAGCGACCTTGACAACAGACTTGATGTACGTGTTCCATTTCAGATCAGGAGTGAAGGTAAAGCCCAGAAGCTTGTCAAAACATGGGGCTTCTCCTAGACGAGAGCCATCCATTTCAATTGATGCCAGATGGGGATCAGGGCGTTGATGATGTAAAGATAGGAGTTTGGTTTTAGATGCATTAAAGGTAACCAACCACGTCTTCCCCCCACTGAACCACTCGTTCGAGATCAGAGGAGAGAGTATCAGAGAGAGCTTTGTCATTTACATCGTTTAATGTGTTGTTGTAGATGGTCGTGTCATCAGCATAGATGTCAACGAATGATTTAAGTGGGTGTTTAGGGAGATAATTGATGTAGATTAGGAAGAGAGTTGGCCGGTGTGAACCCTTGAGGGGCCCCAGCATTAATACTGAATGCCTTTGATTTTTGTCCATCAACCACTGCTCTTATGAGTCTATCAGAGAGAAATGATTTAATGATAGAGAGAATATTTTCAGTTATAGCGTAGTTGGAGATCTTGCGAAGTAGGTATTTATGGCATACCTTGTCGAACGCCTTTGATATGTCAAGAGTACTTTCCCTAGAAAGGAAGCCTGTGTCAAGAGATTCATTCACTAATCCTATGAGATATAACCGTTAGCATATCTGCGGTAGATCTTGCAGAACGGAAACCATATTGTGCGCCACTAAGAATATTATTTCTGCTGAGTAGCCAGTAGCTTTACTGGAATCAAGGTTTTTGATTAGCTCGGCAACCTCATGCACAGACATTAGTATGTTACCTAGCGTGTTCTGTGTTATAGGAGAAAATATGGGGAGTTGATGGCCTTCGTCGCATAGGGTAGAATTAGCTGCAAAGTTCTTGGCAAATAGTTTGGCCTTATTTGAAGCTGAGGAGATGACCTCTGGCCCGTTGAAAACGGCTGGGATAGAACGCATACTTCTGTTCAGGATCCTATTTGTTATTTGCCAAAGCTGGTGGGAATCAAGCCGCTGATCAGCTACTCTGGATTCAACAGACTGGCCATATAGCTCTCTTGATGTTTTTATTACTATTTGACAGTGGTTGCTGGCGTTCCTGAAAGCAGCTTTAGTCTCAGTGCATCTATTACGTTGGTAACTATTGAAAAAGTGATTTCTGTGCGCGATGGCAGCAGCACATTCAGGGGAGGACCATGGCTGGGTGGTAGGTTTTTATTGGATTTTTTTTAGATAGCATGAATGTGTATATGCCTACAATTAACCATTCGGCCCGGTATGATACTATAGAGGACACATCATTTTTAAACATGGGATGCAGAGGTAGATCAGATATAAATGTACGGAAGCTATCCCAGTCAGCCATGGAGTATCCGTATACAGTACGGTGGAGGGTTACGTCTGGGGACGTATTACATGTCATTTTTTCTTAACTGATACGACGGAGTGGTCGGAGGATCCTAGAGGAGAAAGAACAGAACATGCACATAGCTCAGGGGAAGTTGAGAGAAAAGGGTCTAAGAGGCTTGCATATTGACATGTAGCATAGTGCACACGGGTGGGCTCGCGGACAATTTGAGTGAGGTCATAAGCAATGGCAAATAATGACAGAACCTCCCCTCATCGTCTGTCTTATTTGAATGGGTTAGCCATTCCACGTCATAGACATTGAAGTCACCACAGATGTGGATGTTAGCCTAGGGATGTGCAGACAGAATGTGGTCTATTTTCTCAGATATGCTCTTAAAAAAGTAACTCCGCTGTTGTGGCCCGATAGAGTGAAAATATAAATGCAGTGATGTAAGCAAGTGCAACCCGAAAGCACATATAAGGTAAATTAGGATCTTCTCTAGAGATATATGTGTGTGTTCCTGTATTAAAATCGGCAACTTCTGTTGTTGAAACAATTGCATAAAAATATATGTATATAAACATTACAGAATGTAACTTTTCGTGATATATATATATATATATATATATATATATATATACATACACATATATATATATATATATACTAGCGTTTTAGCCCGGCGTTGCCCGGGTGTTTGGTGTGTATGTTGCGCAAAAAAAATGGTAGTAGAAGGCAGGCTCGGACTCGTACCGCAAAGGACAAAAAGAACGGGGTAAAACCTAACGTTTATGCTGTGACGACCACCGCCAAACCGGAAGCGACATTTTTTAAAAGTAAGGCTAGACAATCTAAAGGAGAGGATAACTTTCAAAAATTTCGGCGAAAAAACTGCCCCCTGTAGAAAATTGGCTAGTTGAAGGGAAAGATATGAATGGTGTTAGCCAATTTTTCGATATTTGTCGGATGAAAGGTCGAACCTTAAAACGATACTGATATTTGTAAAATCCGCCGCCTCTATTGGAAGTTTAAGGAAAACATGCAAACAGATATACATACATACGTTTATATATTGGTAACTAAAATGTTCGATCAAAAATGATGAAAATGTTTGCCATATCTCTGAATCCCCTTCATGTAAAATTTAAAATATTTAGACCAGAAATTGTCTAAGCAATTTGGAGGAGACCGCAGAGGTCAATTGCCTTTTAACTTGGACCCCTATTATGACCCCTTAAAATTTATTGTTTTGGGCTCAACTATTAATTTAGATCCATGTCCAAGGAACCTATATATAAAATTTCAAGTGTTTAGACCCAACATTGTCAGAGGAGTTTGGTAGAGTTCTCTAAGATCAAACCGTTAAGCTTTGACCCCTTAATCGCAAAATTTCTAGCCCAAAACTGATCCCATCGATTTTCCCAAATCTCAGAAACCTGTATATCAAATGCAGACTAAAAATTGACTCATAACAACATAATCGTTGTTTTACCCCGTTCTATCCTTATTTCGGCACGGGTTCGAGCCTGCCTTCCTACTACCACTTTTTTTTCAACATACACATCCAAACACCTGGGCAACTCCGGTCTGAAATGCTAGTATATATATATATATATATATATATATATATATATATATATATATATATATATATATATATAGTGTCATTGAACAACAGTGAAAATAAGAACGATCAAGTTGAGGTTCACTTAAGGAACAAGTGTATTTACAATAATGTACAAAGATAGGAAAGCGTGTATATCTGCTGGGCAATCGGCTAGCAGTTGAACTGCGGTTGCATCTCTCTCACCGGTGTTGGAATTACTAGCGCTATTTATAGTGCTAATCGGGGTAAATTCTTCTGTTCAAGGAAGGCCGGTATAACACACACACACGCACACACACATACACACACGCATATATATTCAGTAAATTTACTGAACATTTGTATTTTTATTTCTGTTTAAACAAACTGAGCCACAGCAACGCGTTACTGGGTACAATTATTATATACAATATGTAAGAAATACATATAAAAATATAGAACAGTACTTTTACAATGATTACAAAGCCAAAAAAATTAAAAAAATAAAACGACCTATAAATATATTTTCATCCGTATTTTTAAAATGTAAATATAATATACTAAATGACTATTTATTGTGAGATATTTGCATAAATAAATTATTGTATAAAATAATTAAATACAGGAAAGGTCGATATATTGTTCGCCCTAAAGAACAAAAATGCAGCTTTAAAAAAATATTGAAAAAAATCGATTCTGGTAAATTTATTATATAGTAAAGCTGACATCTATCCGATGTAGCCGTCTTCAGACTTAATCACCGACAAGATACGGGCCCAGAACTAGTGGTATGCTTTTTCAACAAGCGCCATCGGGAGCTCAGCGAATACTTGGAGGATGGCGGCTATCAAGCTGGCCTTTGTGTTGTAGCAGGTCATGTTGCTTATATTCTCGACGTATTACTATACGAACCAATCCCGTCAGGGAGGAACAGATTCTTGGGGAAGAGTACAAAGTCGTAGCACTCCTTCTAAACCAAGCTTGGGCCTTTTGGGACTTGTGGGCTGGCGCCGTCCTGCAAGCGGTCACTGGTTTGCCCAAAAGGATGACCACTGTTTCAGAACATCCAGCAACACTTTGGTGTTGACTTTTAAGTCGACTTCGAAGATGTAAGTTAGCATGATTTGGCCCTCATTTGAAATCACACTAACGACCATAACCGTGTCAAGAAACTTTGTTTAGTTATGCCCTAGTTAGTTATATATGGAAATTACTAAAATTTTTTCTTGGTTCCATAATCATGTCAATATATACGTACATATATATATATATATATATATATATATATATATATATATATATATATATATGTGTGTGTGTGTGTGTGTGTATGCGTTTGTGTATGTTTGTATGTATGTTTTATTATGTGGGTTCAAGTGTCGAAATAGAAAACTTTTCAACGGTTTAAAACATAATGTCTTTTAAATTAATATATGACCTTTCAAAAAGAACTATAATATATATTGCAACTTACTAATCCTATTGCTTAAAAACCCATAATATGATTATTCTATCGTCTACAAAATTAAAATTCTGTGAATAATAACATTACTTTATTGATGTTCTCTCTTTAAGTATATGTTTACTATACAACAACCATTCCCAGATTAAAATGCCATCAAATGTAATTGTTTCCAGATTAAATTAATAGCTGACTCTTATGAAACCCTATTCTTTCTGAGCGTAATAAAATTTAATTTCGTCAGGGTAACTTTGCTACAAAAAAGCGTAACGTTATTATATTCAGATGAATACATTTCTTTTAAGTGTCGCCAAATGAAACCCACCTGATAAATCTTACATTCGTGACTTTAGATTAGTCTCAATTATTTAGCTTAAGTCGTGCTCTGCACGCTTTAGCGGACTTATTCCCTATTCACATTTTTTTCATTTAAGACAATTAATCTGAACAAGCTGGCAAATCAGGGAATTATGCACTTAAGATATTCATTTCATGATCTACCTCAGACGATATGCGGGAAATGAGTCGTATTATAAGTGATTTTAGATCTCAGATTTTAGAAGAATGTAATTGTGGTATTCGGTAAACAAATTGAAACATCTTAATTGCCGAATTATTTTAAAAGAGAAGTTATCTATTGATTTGTGATGATTGAACATATGTGTTGTATAGATTAAAATTATGCAAGCATAATAGCATGGATAGGAACGTGAGTTTTAAAAAGAAGCTACTTGATAAAAGAACATCCATCAAAATTAAAACAACGTGTTTGAATAAAATAGAATATATAATGACTTTGCCTGATATATTTTTGTTTAGAGATTAAATCCGAAACCTCATCCAATGCATGTAATCGGCAAACATTAAACCGGATATGATCAGGTGTTGTATACTACAATGTAATTACCTTACTATTTTAAAGAGACGTCACTAACACCCAGAAAGGCATAGTCAGGTTTACACCGTCAACTATCAAATTTTTATTAACATAATATAATTAAATAAATATATGCATATATATATATATATATATATATATATATATATATATATATAAATGTAACTGTTGGCTCGTTCGTAATTAATAGTCTAAATAACCACTGGACGGATGGCGTCCATATTTTGGTGCAATATGTTTACTCTACCCATGCGTGTTTCGATATATCTCTTTTTAATTATAACATTATACTCAATTTTTCTATAATAAATAGGTGGGTTTCTTTGTACGGATGGGCTGTCTATTTATTGGGGAAAATTATTTCACACCGGTGCCATCACGTGACATCACCAAAAAAAACTTTTATATACCAAATTGATATTTTTCGTTTAAAAATGGAATTATTTCTCTTTCGTTTATATATATATATATATATATATATATATATATATATATATTTATATATATATATATATATATATGTATACATATTTTATATATTTCGTGTTTTATATATATAAAGTACAATTTTGGAATGTTATTCTCTTGATTGTATTTTTTTAGGAGAAGCACGATTAAAAAAAGAGATTAAAACGGATGGAAATTTAAATTTCCATTTTTACAACAATCCAGCGCGTACTTCGCAAGTTTTATCGTAAGTTAACGATCAACCCATAAAAATCTGGTAACTGAGTGTCAAATCTGATTAAAATATTGTAAAAAAAAAGAACCTTTCCCTTACATACTGGCAATAATTTGGTTCCGTCCTCCCCTTGAGTGTTTTAATAAGAGGGATTAATTTTGTGTGATCTGTATTAGAAGCTGAGCAAAATTATTTCATTGTTAATTTTTTTTGAATTTTGGTTAATTTTGTTAGTTTACAATCGCTAAAAGCCCACAAAAATTGAACAAAAGATCAAATTAAAAAGAATAGTACTCATGCAGAATTTACCCCCCACACACACACACACCCCGGATTCCAATTAGTTTAGGGTTTGACCGGCCATCGTGGTGACCGAATTCAGCCGAGCGTTGTCCAAATAATTATCACTTTTACAAATATTTTTAGTAAATAAATGTTATCAAAGTAAAGATACCGAGAAATTGTCAGTAAATCGCTTTGTTATTTTTTCCGTTTTTTTACCCATCCGCAAATGCTATTTAAATAAAAGTCGATAAAAAGTCATGTAAAAATAAATGAAAAAAAACAAATGTCAGCATACCTATCCGCAAATGCTATTAAAAAAAAGTCGATAAAGGTCGTCATTTAAAAAGAAATTTAAAAACAATTGGCTGTAAAAGTGAGTCATTATTAATAAGTGTTTAGTAATTTTTCTTTTAATATTCATAAAGAGTAAAACATTTTTTTCAAAATAAATGTGACAAATAATCATTTAGTTACTACGACAACGTCAGTAAAAAAAAGTGTTACGTGTGCTTGCGTCAGAAAGGAAAGGATTCGTTTTTTTTATGCTAGTCTCATGAAACTCAACGCCCAAGGAGTAGCCAATTCCGTTTTCAAAAATAAACGTTTACTACCAACTTTCTTTAAAAAAAAGTGCAAGTTTGCCTGAAAAAACAAACATTTCACCTAACAATTTAATGGCAAAAATCGCGACCCATAAAAATCCGGGGTGCTTCTACACGGTATTGTCGAAATTGGAGACGTCTTTTTTTCACGGACTTGCGATCCAAATCTAGGGGAGACATCATTATATGGCCCAACGATTGCTTCCGGAAAGGGAAAGAATAAATTTACCAAAATTAATATTTATTACTTCAAGAAACGTTAAATTAAACTAAAATTATCATGTATTCCTTACAGAAACTTAGTAAACCGATATTACTGGAGAAAATTAATCTTGACAATTAAAAAAAATGTATAAAATTTTTTATTTGTTCGAAAAAAAAACAACAAAATAAACTATTTTATAAAAGTCCAATGTTGCTTTAAAAGTACATAAAGAAAGTGAAAGAGTACATATATCCGTAATTGTTTAATTGGAAATGTATCGATTTAATTGATGAGAACGGAAACGTTTTTCATGGAACAAATATTTTATTTATTAAAAACAGAATATTGAAATGAAATATTCATAATAGTTTAACCTGGGCGAGCGGCATTTGAAAACCAAAACAAAACTAAAACATTTATTAGTTTTTTTTGTTTGTTTATTTTTTCGTTTGTGTGTGTGTGTTTTTTTCTTCGAACAAATAAATAATTTTAAATATTTTTTTTGAATTGTCAAGATTCATTTTCTCCAGTAATATCGGTTTACTAAGTTTCTGGAAGTAATAAATGATAGTTGTGGTTTAGGGGAGTAATAAATGTTTATTTTGGTAAATTTATTTAGCTTAATTTATCGTTTCCGGAAGTAACAAATGTAAATTTTGGTAACTTTATTCTTTTCTTTTCCGTTCAGCCATATAATGATGTCTCCCCTAGATTTTGATAGCAAATGCGTGAAAAAAAACGGCAATAAAGTGTAGAAGCGCCAAATCTGCTAGTTGAGTGACAAATCTGCTTAAAATATTGAAAGAAAGAAAGAAAGAAAGAAAAAAAGAATAGAACCTCTACATGTATCAGAAATTTGGAGGAATTTTTTACACCCCTAAAATAAAACTGCAAATAAAATATAAAACCCTCGTAATTTCTCTTTTTAAAGTGAGTTGTTGATTTTCTATATGGAATATAATTTCAAAATAAACTATTAAAGTTGTTTAAAAAATAATAGAAATATTATTTTTTCTTAAAAAAACAGTGTTTACAAAATGTTTACGAAATTTTTTGTTTTCGGATATAATCTCGTCATAGAAATCAATAAGGAATATCCGCCTTACTACTATGCTAGTTTTTTTTTGCGCCTTAAACATCTTCCCCTCCTATTTTTTGTGCTAATTCCGAGATCATATTCGAAAACAAAATTATTTTAAATGCTTATTCTCAATTTAAATAAAATGAATACCGTTTCCGAAACGATCGTACATTCAGTTTGATTTTTTTTTCCTTTTAACACTGATTTATAATTTACATTTATCAACCGTTATACTCAATAATTATATAGCTCCTGAATAAATATATTTATTGAGCTTATTATATGTGTATATTACTATAGACGTTTTTCTTTAAAAGTATAAATACATTAAAATAAATTTGCTCCTAAGAATCTAGGTCTAATTCACTCTATAAAATATAATATAATATAATATATAAATTGATATATATATATATATATATATATATATATATATATATATATATACATTTAAAATAATTCCGACATAAATAATTCACATCAGATGTATCTGTATTTTAATGCTGTATTATGACAAATAAAAAACATCGTAGAAGTTTATGTATTTCCAATAAAACATACTTTAACAAATTTAAAAAAATAATTATAGTAATAATTATGCCTAAATATTTATGAACTCAGTCCTTGTTGTTGAACACATTACATTGAAGTAAAATAAGTCAGAAATCTAAGGAAACGTGCTCATGTTGTGATGTTGAAAACACATGATCACTCTCTGATTTCTTGTATGGTATTCACGATTGCTATAAATGTGAATTTTAATTATATTCTCGCCGCGGTTAACGTCAGTGGAGGGGCTTGTTTTTTTTTAATTGGAGTCAGACACTCTGTGTCGGACGGGTGTGGATTTAATATTTATTAAATAGTGCCGATGGTTGGATGTTGCTGTTGTTGGATTAGTTGGGTATTTTTACGTCAAGAGAGTTCAAAATCTTGTAGTTTGTCGGATCACTAACCATTAAATTACTTTTAGAACATGCAAAGAAATGCAACATTTCGTCGAGGGGTCATAGGCTGAAACCTAGATGAGAGTTCAATACTTATAAGGTAAGGGACGCTCTTTGAATATATATATGTATATATATATATATATATATATGTATATATATATGTATATATATATATATATGTACATTCGTTTTAATTTTAATTACCGTTTTATCTCTTCAGTTACATATGTTTCGGTTGCCGGACCATATTTACGATCCAGCAGCCTTGTCAGACCTAAGAGAAATGGTTATTATTATTATTTGGACGAACAATTCTAAAAGACATACGAGAGAAAAAGAACAGGAGAAAAAACAGAGAGGAAGAGAGAAAATAAGGGGGGGTCAGAGATCAGCCATAATATAATTGTTGATCTCCGGCGGAAATTCTCTTGCAAATTCCTGCTTGCATATTTTGTCTCCAGGCATGACATTTGGCATAGAAGTTATTTTCGGATGCGGTCAACTTTCCTCCAGATTTTAGTCGTTAGAATGACTATTGTTGTGATCAATTTATAAAAAAATGCATTGATCATAATTTGGCATAAATCCAAACATATTTATGTATATATTTATGTATGCGTATATATATATTGCCTTTCAAAGTGCTCGGAGAGTTTCTGTTTATAGACATGAAATATAGAATAATTGAATCCGTATCAAATGTTCTATTTGGGTTTCGGCCGGGGGAAATCGGTGCTAAATCTCGAGAAATTAAAAGAAAAAAATAAATTTGCTAGGTGATGTTCGAACGATGGTTTTAATGAAAATGTCATATTTAAACATATTTTACGACCGGGCAATGTCGTGCGCCCTGCTAGTATATATATATATATATATATATATATAGAGAGAGAGAGAGAGAGAGAGAGAGAGAGTGAAGGAGCGAGATAGATAGATAGATAGATAGATAGATAGAGAGAGAGAGAGAGTGAAGGAGCGAGATAGATAGATAGATAGATAGATAGATAGAGAGAGAGAGAGACGTTTCTTTATTATAATTTTCAGGCAAAAAGACCTAAGTAAGTTTATTAAAATTTACTGATCTTTTGTAAAACTATTAATCGACTGAACGAGTTCAAATCGCTTCTGAGTCTGCACAATTAGTTATAAAATACTATTACATCCCTTCTAATATTGTTTAAATAAATATTCTATATATACGATATTATTATTTGATTGCCTTCATAAGCAGACTAAACTGGTTAAGTAAAACATAAATGACTGACAACCACACGAATATGTTAATAATTGGTCAAAATCTATGCCACATACGGAATCACGTTGATAAATATTCAGTTCCCGAGTTCGACCAAAACATTGCTAAGTTAGACAAGACGCACCCCCATAAGGTCGGAGGTTACATCGACCGAAGCGTTTTGAAAATCACTTTCAAGATGAGAACAATAGTCCGATGAATCCAAATTATACAAAGTAATTGGTTGTTAACCAACCAAAACATATCCTATATCGACCCTGATAAGAATATCTTCACTTTGCCTACTGATAGCGTTTATATTAGTGTCGCGTATTAATATATAAGATGTTGCTTTTACTTGTAAACATACTTGTTTACGCGAAATTAATAATTGCAGGCATATTACATGTCTTTAAGAATCTTGGAACCAATAATATAATCTCATTTATTTATAGAAACTTAAAGAGTTAGTCTGAGAAAATGTGTTCTCCAACAATGACTTCTATTGCGAGCAAAATCGATAAGTATATGCGTAAGACGAAATATATCGCTAATTGAAATAATACCATGACAATAGCCACCATTTATGAATAGTCTTGCTCATGCACACCAATTGCTATGATTTAATTTTGTTTTCGAATCATTAATTGAGGAAACTACCGGAGAAATGTAAAAATCAACGTATAAGTAATATATGAATGTTTATACACGTTATGCGCCTACTCTATAAATTTATCATTTATAATTAACAACGATGAAGATAGATATGACAGGCGAGTAGAAGAAGTGCATAAGAAATATAGTTCTAACATTATAGATTCATTGTAAATGTACTTTTAAAATAAGTATTGAATTTTTGGACTGAGTCTGTATTAAGAAGATATATATTAAATGTCTACTTGAAAGGTGCACTGATTATTTCGATATTGCATCGTTTATGTAAAAATAAACCTGCATTTTGGCAATACATTTTAGTATTTAAAACTAGAACTTCATTGTATTTTATAAATATATGTAATTTTGCAGGAGTCTTAAGATGGATAAAACATCTACGATACTATAAACATTCAAATTTAAACCTCTTAAAAAGACAACAAATCACGTTTACTTAGAATGAGCCTTCGAGAAAAACCTCAAGAATAAATATTGTATTATGGTTCCTTATCCCTATTAATCACTATAGATCCCTTATTGTGCAGAATTCCTGGTTAGCTATACCTTACTCTAACGAAAGTTTATATCAAATTCCAGCTAGAATAACACAGGAATATCAAAGACACCCAAATAAACAGACAGACAAACAAAAAGAAATATGATATTAATTGTTCACATTGATGTCTCACTAATCACTAAAATTGTAGTGCAGCAGCTACCTTAAGTTTCTTTAATAAATTAAATAAAATGCTATTGGTATGTAGTCCTAAAAACACACACAAAGTTTAATATATTGTCTTGAAATGTTCTTATTGTTTTATAGAATCCGGTAAATTGTTAATTTTATTTTGTTCAAAGAAGATATTTTATGCATAAATGGAATTTATAAGTACACATTTCAGGATGTGACATATAATATATAATATATAATGGCTAATAGATTGGTTGAGAATAATAAGTTCTAATCATCATTAGTTTAGTTCAAAACATTAATAGGTTTAAAACAATGAATTATTTGTAAGAGAAATGTTTGTCTATCATAAGCAAAAACATATATATATATATATATATATATGTGTGTGTGTGTGTGTGTGTGTGTGCAGCATAACAAAAACAGCAGCATAACACAACGAGCATTTTTGCGTATATTAAATAATCATTGTATATTATAATTAAATAGATGCCACTTGAAGAAGTAGTAATCAGATTTAATGATTGCAAATGCCTATGTTGAATACTTGTAGCGATGTTTCTTTATACCAATCGAATGATATTAAGTTTTGAATCCAGAGTGACGCATTCAAGTCGCAAGCTGTTATACAAAACTATTAAAGCATCCTGTGAAAAAATACAATTCGGAAAAATAAAAATGCTGCTAGGCACATTCAATATGAAAAAAAAAACATTTATTGATCACGACGGAAGGTGTTATACACTCTGAATATCTGACAAGAAGATACTAGAGACTGGAGCTCAGTCGATCAATTCTTATAAAAATAGCGTAACAATTGCAAAATACATAGCTGAGACAATTCTCACTATATGTCAGAATCGATTATGGATTCTTTTAGGCAACCATGAGGCCTTAAGCAGCACCTCCTAAGATGTGGCACATGTTCGATAATTATAAAAAATTAATTAAAATATAAATACCTAGAATGATAATTACTCAATACAAATTTAAATCTCATAAAAGGGAATACAAAATTGAAGAAATAAGCATATATATGAAAGAAATATAAAGGCCCATCAGGTACTTACGTAAAAGGGTGGGCTCTTCCAAGTTTACAAGTAAATTTGACTTTCGAAGCCACCCTATATAACTAAATTGTTAAGTAACTGGTTAATTTTAATGAATCTAAAATCAAGTTTGTATCTTTACATCATCAACACTCTTATCCCCATTTGGAATCCATTGAAATGAATGGCTATTGTCTTAGGAAAACTATTTTTTAACATACTCTATGTCTGACTTTCACTGAAGTTGGAGCACGTTCATCAAACCTTTGCCAAGGCTGCTGGAAAAATTGAGGGACATTTCTAATGCTCGGTACATATCTCCTGCTGATCGTTCTCTACCTGTGCAGGAGCTAAGTACGTCCAAGGAAGGAGTATTGTTACCAGCCCCGAGAATGGGCCGCTGGAAGACTTATCCTGCCTTGACCGAGTTTAAAATAGACATGGTAACCTAGTGGAGGATGTTTTTCTCCTCTCTGCACTCTCTTTCCCAGGGAACAGACGTTTCAAGCCTGTCTTTGTTTTATTGTTATGTTCATGGCAAATGCCCGTCCGAGCTGCAATCTATGCTCCCCTTGGTTGATTTTATGAAAAACACTCGTCTACCTGAAACCGCTATTAATATTTTCCCTCACACTTTATCTGTGCCTACACCTAAACGTAGATTTTATAAACAATACTTCTTTCTTAAAACTGCATGCTTGTTGAACGCTGTTCTGTTTCTCTGTTACATCTGACTACAATATGGTCGTTTGCCAGTCCAACATGCTCATGTTCTTAAGTAATCCAATTTACCAAAATTGCACTACTAACGATTACGATGATATGTTCCCATTGATTTCTGTACACTCATTAACTCTTATCCCTGAGGAGCCTTCGGGATCCTGTAAAAGTGTTGACTGTTTTGTAAAAAATATATTTCTCTTTCGAACTTTCTGCAAACCTTGCATTTCATCTGTTTCTTTTCTTTCTCTTTCCTCCTTCTCTCTATTATTTTTTTTATTTCTCTCTCACTTTAAAAACGTGTATCTGTGCTCCTTTTAATTCATGAGAAGATTGCTGATATCACGGTGAATCTTCTTTCTGTCATACAGCTCTAACTGATACCAGCGTTGCACAAGTAAACTGTCACGTTCCGCGAGACTTATCTACTTTCCCCTGAATAAGTTCAAACGGGGAATAGATGGAACACCAGCCACAGAGAGTAAAATTAAGTTATGCGTGACACGACAAAGACAGCGATGCACGTAATATAAGGCTGGATTGTAAACGTGACAGTGAACAAGAAGAAATTACACTTTCGAATCTAAGGATCTAAAAAAGCGGTTGGATTTCCTTACGCTCGAAATAGATAACAGCCAATAAGGAATCTGTCACGTTTTCCTAGAGATTGTAAAATCTTAAATAATAGAAGTGCAACAGAGAGTAATAAGATTCGAATGCTTACTGGTTCTATGTGATGAACCGAACTTGTAGAATAATTAATGCTAGAGATAAATGCTAAAACTAAAAAATGTTTATTTCTATATATCTATGGGCGCATTGTTTTATGAATTAAAAGACGATTTTAAAATTATATTGACCCTAGTATTTATTTATTTTCTATTCATTATTATTTTATATAGTGTTAGCTGTAGTTTGTTTTTATAGGTGTATTATTTGTAACCACTAACGGTCATCACCCATGTTTTCACAGGGATTGCTCACTGATAATAATCTACTGTGTTCGTTAATTCTGCGTGAAAAAAATTCCCCGGAATTTCAGCACATTCCAATTATTTCAACACATTTAGAAAATTCAACCTGTGTCTATCGACTTTACGCTAGCAATGACCATTAGATTATTAAGAATATTATTCTTGTCTTGGATGTTTTGCTCACCACGTTTTTATGATAGTAAGCACTGCCATTTTTCGAACACGGATATGTAAGTTAAAGCTGGTTTCCGCATTTTATGGTTTTTGCTAATATGCCAGATGATTTCTTATGTTTCCTTGGGTGTATTATGCCAATCTTCTTATGTAATACTTTTTCATATTTTCTCACTCGTATACTTTTTCTAATCTATTGAAGTTATTTACACTTAACGGTTTGTTCATTTTGTATGCATGTTTCTTAGATTTCAGTTTTGGGAGCTGTGACCACAAAATATTTGACTTGGCAGATCCTTTGTAATAAAAGATTTACAGGCGTAAGTTAAGGTAAAATACATTGCTGAATTTTACACTATTTTCAAATTAGCTTTCAATATCAACACATGATACTATTTGGTTTTGCTTAACTTTTCCTAACAAATTGTAAGATTGATATATTTTTTTTCAATTTTTACTTGGAATACTTACAGAGATATTTGTATCCGTCTTCGAGTAAGGTAATTATATTTGCATAGTAAAATGTAAGCAGGGGCTTATTTATTTATTTCGACCCTTTTCGTGCACAGAAAAATATATTGAAACTTGGACTAAGTGACTATTATTTAGAATCGTTTCTAAAAAGAACTCCGAGGAGTAAAGCATCATGCACTGCGCGTAACATTCTGCAGGTAATGAAAAAACAGACGTAGAGGTAGAATTCTAGAGCCTAACAATGCGATAGGAACAATTTAATTAGAAAGCTTTCTGCTATTGAAGGATTTCACCAGTGAAGACTTCATCACAGAACATTCCATTTAAGTACTTGTCAAAAAAGGCAGAGCGATGCCACACTGCGCCGATGAGACAAGGATTGGAGGTTGGCCGATAGTGCGGGATATCAAAGATTCGAGAGAATTTTATCGACTCTACGTATACGTGCACAAAACGTGTATTCGTGTAAAGAATAGTAGCAGATGCAACCGTCCATCAACCCGTCATTCAACAGTTTATTGGGTTTACATGATTGAAAAACATAAATAAACTCACACTATGAAATAATAAATGTAATCTTGAAGTAGCAGGAAGAAAATGTTTCGATATTTTTAGGGAGGATGCTGTACATTTTTTTTACATAGTCATCACCACATTATCAAGGCCCAGAGGCCACTCAAGAATAAGGGTTAAAGAGTGTACAGTAGAAATTGGACAATATAGTAATGATTAGTGATGAAAATTTGTAAATTTAATAACTTATATGGAACGGCTCATCAAGAACTTATTTACTTTAGACTTGAACACAACCATATTGTAGTCAGCCGGAAAGCAGGAAAACGGAAGACAATTCGGCGTGCAGTTCTAAGAAAGAAGCTTTGTTCATGGAATCTACGTTTAGGTTTAGGCACAGATAAAGAGTGGGGGAAATTATTGATAGTGTTTACAGCTAGACGAGTGTTTCTTGTGAAAGTTTGGCGAGGGGGGACCATAGATTGAAGCTCAGTTGAACACTTTCCATGAAAATAACGATACATCAGAGACAAACTCGCAACATCTCTTCTGTGAGATAGAGGTTGCAAGGAGGAGAAAAGGACATCTCCTACGAGGCTACGAAGTCTATTTTGAACTCAATCAACGCAGGACAAGTCCTTTCTAGCAGCTCCTGCCCAGATGTGGCAACAATATTCCATCCTTGGACGTACCTGGCTCTTATATAGATAGAGAATAGCATCAGCAGTGAGATATCTACCGGCTCGATGGAAAGATCCCACCATTTTTCCAGCCGCCTTGGCAACAGATTTGATGTACGTGTTCCATTTAAGATCAGGAGTAATGGTCAATCCCAGAAGCTTGTCAAAACTTGAGGCCTCCTGAAGACGAGAGCCATTCCTTTCAATTGATGCCAGATGTGGATTAGAATGTAGATGATGTAAAGAGAGAAGCTTGGTTTTAGATGCATTATAAGTAACCAGCCACTCCTTTCCCCATTGTACTACGTGCTCAAGATCAGAGGAGAGAGAATTGGAGAGAACTTGGTCGTTTACTGTCTTAGATGTGCTACCATAAATGGTAGTGTCGTCAGCATAAATGTCTACAAATGATGTAAGGATATGATTTGGAAGATCATTAATGTAGATCAGGAAAAGAGTTGGGCCCAGGATGGATCCCTGAGGGACACCGGCATTAATACTGTGGGCTTCTGATTTTTGCCCCCTCAACTACTACTCTTATGAACCTATCAGAAAGAAATGATTTAATAATTGAGAAGACTTTTCCAGCTATACCATAGCTAGCGATCTTATGAAGTAAACCTTTATGGCATACCCTATCAAAGGCTTTAGATATGTCAAGAGCAATTGCCCTAGAAAGATTGCCA
Organism: Euprymna scolopes; assembly: GCF_053919585.1. Lineage (NCBI taxonomy): Eukaryota > Metazoa > Mollusca > Cephalopoda > Sepiida > Sepiolidae > Euprymna > Euprymna scolopes. The sequence continues at coordinate 160,231,282 of NC_136484.1, read as the reverse complement.
CCGTCGAGAGATTTGCTAATCCTATGCGATATAACTGTAAGCACATCTGCTGTAGATCTAGCAGAACGGAAACCATATTGAGTGTCACTAAGAAGGTTATTTTTGTTGAGATGGTTGATTACTTCTGTATTTACCACAGATTCTAGCAACTTACTCATGACGCACAGGAGACTTATTGGCCTGTACTGAGAGGGGGATGAGCGATCACCTGAATTCTTAAATACAGGGCATAATGATGAGATTTTCCAGGGAGATGGGAAACTATTCTCCTTAAGACAACGTTTAAACAGTTTTGTAAGTATGGGCGCTAGTTCAGGTTGAACATGAATATTATATGATATTTTTACATTCTACATAAAATACCATTATGAATCTGCCATTTATTTTCTGAGACACCTAACACTCCATAAATTAGTAATTTAGATTCTTAAAAATGAATATCTTGTAAATGTGAGAAATGTTTTCAGTTGTTTATGCGACATAAAATAATATATTATTTAAATAAATAGACGTCTATTCACATGGCTGTTTCTATATAAACACACGCGGTATCGAAATGTGGCATTGTTATTTGCAAAGATATAGGAAATTTTATTAATCGATCACTTATGGCTTTGTTGTTTGTGTGTTTTTTTTTAGTTTTATTAATATTTACCTCATATATAAACAATATAATCGACACAACGAATTTCAATATATTATTCGTTGAAAATCTCATGATATGTTGATCAAGTATATATATATATATATATATATATATATATATATATATATATATATATAAATATATAGTTCCATGGCGCCCGTCTTTGCTGGGCCGTTAAATAGGTTTACATATAGTAACTCATTTCATGTTGATTTCGTATGTATTTTTATACAACCAATTATATATAGATTATTATGTTGTAGCAAATATTTATTAATGATTTCAAAAATAAAAATAAAATAACTTAAGATCCATCTTGCTTAATCAAAACTAAACCAGCTTTTAGTCTTTCCGGTTGGGCTTACACCAGATGGATAAAAATAAGTGAAATGAAACGATTTAAACATTTAAATAGAATCACATCTGCCATCTCTCAATTTCATTCGATTTTGGCCTATTTGCAGCCGATTTAGCTGGCTAAAAACTGTCCATATATATATATATATATATATATATATATATATATATATATATAGGTATTACTTCCTTACATTTTAAAATACGATATTTAACCATAAAAGTACGTTAAAAAAAATCGAATGAAATTTACTAGAACACCCATACTGAGCACTCAAAGAGAGCGGACAATTGCCCGATAGTAGAATGGAAAATAGTAAGTAAAGCAAGCACATGTAGCTACTTAAACGATCCATGTAGATTATGCCTGAATTACAAATTTGTAATCTTATAATTTAAAGAACCCCAACATCTATTAATCTGTAGGAGAGAAATAGCGAAGAATTGTGTGCACAGGATAAACTTATATCTAAGATACTGATAAAAATAATTTGAAAATTAACAATAACAATAGAAAATAGATAAATTTAATGTAAAAAAAATTAAAATAAAATAAACATATATAGAAACACCCACACACACACACATATATATACATATATATATATATATATAAATATATATATAAACTTAGATAATATACGAATTATAGAAAAAGCAATCACGTATGTAAGGTTGTCCTCGGTTTCGTCTTAATATCTAACAACACATAGGATGAGCAGCTTACTTATATATCTCCTCTTCCCATGAAAAAACACACAAAGGAAGGGGTTAACCTCAAATCAACTTTACCTTTGTCCTGAATGTACCCGCTCATTGGCTGATTAAGATGGGCGGGGTAGAAACTAAAAAGTTGATTGGCTAACTAAATATTTAATAACATGTGCGTATATAAAAACGCGAGGTAACCACAACTTTTGCATAAGCCTGACGACTTCTCACGAAAAAGAAACGCGGAATAGTCTGCGTAGCTTAATTACTATATATATGTTTATAACTTGCTGTATATATATATATATATATATATATATATATATATATATATATACATAGTGATTTTAAAGGTTATAAGGGTTTTTGAAGCATGAAGATGCTGTTAATTTTTGTATTTAATATTCATTTTGTTATTGTTTTTTTTTCATATTACAAGTGGACTTCCGCTCTTGGTCCCCCAAATGTATCGAAATGAAAAGAAAAGCCATTGGAAAAGCTGGAAATTTGTAGTGTGGATACCATTTATTCCTTGCAACCATATTCGAAATAGTTCAAGTGGATTATTTTAGCCGTTCGTGGAAGAAGATTGTACTTTTTTTTATATATTTAAAGAATGTTTTTGGATTTTTCGACGTAATAGCATAAAAGCCAAACGGCAAAAAAGAGACGCAATTGATTTCAATATATATAATGAAATTGAAACAAAATCGTTGAATAGTAAAAATTATGTAATTAATAGTGATAACCACAGTACCGTAAGATATTAACAACAAAGGTGATAGTTATAAAAATAATACTGATAGGCGATAGTGTTAAATCATCATAATCATAATTATATATATATATATATATATATATATATATATATATATATATATATATATATATATATAGTGGTAAAATTTAAATTCTGAAATTCAAAATATAGATACACATATTCGAAGTAAGAATTTATTGTTTGACAAAAGGAATATATAGAAGTGGTTGCATTGATTTCCTTAATCCATGGGCTTTCAATAATGGCCTATATCATCAGAAGCTATTTGTCCAACACCTCGCTTCTAAAAATCATCTCTCGGAATATTTTTCTTCCCAGACCATTGATTTTACAGGTCAATTGTACCATGGACATGCATATATAATTCCATCACCCACGGAAATATATGCAATGAATGGGAATATTAATCCCATATCCGATATACTGTGCAACACCTAAAAAGAATTTGGACTACATATATCAAAACGCATTCAACACACCAACGAATACGGCCATCTCGTATACCTTTAAGAAAATCAATAAGGAGCAACCACTAATTCTTGTTATATGGGATTACTGCCTTCTCCCCATAACCAATATTTTGTCTACTTTGAAATAAAACCCCGGAGGACATTATTCTCCTTCCGATAATGGACTGCTCAGGTTGTATGAAATTCCCTTTTCCAATAATTATTTTCATAAAACTACCATCCCCCACCCCAAAAAACTATTTTCAATATATGTGCTGAAAAGCAAAATACTTGCCTTTTCACAGCTGAACATGTTGCTAACCGCATTTCATGTTCCTGAATTAAGTAAATTAATATAACCCCTTCTATATATTCCTTTTGTCAAACAATAAATACTTAACTCGAATATATGTGTCTATATTTTGATTTTCAGGATTTAAATTAAACCACTAAACTTATATATTGCTCTATTCTTAAATATTGAGCTTTTCGTTTTTTGGTTAGTCACCCTGAAAGTATTACCTCTTGTAATATCTATCAGGATTTTTCATCGAATTTTAATCTGTCTTATCTCGCTTATATATATATATATATATATATATATATATATATATATATATATGTATATATATATATACATTATATCTCATGTATTTCGCATCATATGTACATATTTATCTTAACAACCCTATTTTCATTGAAATAATTTTTACTTTTCAATCTTTCCTACATTGATGCACAATCCCTTCTATTATGTTCTTTATGCTCTCCGTTGGATGCATCTAATATAGCAGCTGCGGCTCACATATCAACTGCGGAAGTGTTCAATTTTTTCTGCTTTCAGTTAAGCTTCGCTTAAAGTAATAAATACACCTATTGTGCGATGTTGAACATATACCTCCCTCGGTTTTCATGTGTCTGCTTTAAAGTATATGATTGATTTGTATGCACTCGAGTTGAGAATATCCTTTATCTATACTCAAAAATAAGATGGCTCCTTTAATGAATGTTTTCAAGAAATCTACGAGAACAATTTATTATAAACATTTAACGTTATGAATGCGTCATAAATGTATTCTGGAATACGTTTATATGGTATGACTCGCTTGAACCGTTGGCCTATCTGTATCATAATTTTATAAGTTGTAACCTTATGTAAGTTTCAGTTCACACATCAAAAGATATATATTTTCTAGGTGTACTCAAAATGTTATTATATACATATTGTACAGGCGATCTTTGTACAAAAATATGCATGCCCTTTCCCTCTCGCTCTTTCTCTCGTAGTGTCTTTCTCTATATCTATCTACATATATCTATATATATATATGTATATATTAGTCTCTTTCTCTATATCTATCTACATATATCTATATATAGCATTATCTATATATATATAAAAGCGAAATTGTGGGTGTGTTTGTATAGCAGCTAACAAACTTTCGATGGACACAAAAAAATCACAAATTTGGTATCATATAAAATCCCGACCATCCTGATACGTCCACAGGGGATTATACGAGGAACATCGGTGTGAGTTCTTAGTTGCTTTAAAAATATGGATTGGTATTTTTCCGTCGGGTGAAACGCGACTTTACATTCCAGTTATTCTGTGGGTTACTTGTGCCATTTTATAAATTTCTTCTTCTTCCCCACCCTTTTTTCCTCACTTATATTTTTTCTCTTTTTGTAGTGGGGTTGCGATTCGAATGATCACTTAAAGGAAAGGAATTAACATTGGATTCCAGTTTTTACAAGAAACTTTAACAGTCAGCCGCCAGCGTATTTAAAATCTTGAACCGATTAGTCGCATTAATATTTTATTTATTGTATTTATACTTCTATTAAGTTTACATTGATTTCATACGTGATACTAGGGACTTTCTTATTTAGTGATTAGTTACTTATTCATTATTTATTTCCATACATTGCATTTCTCAGAGTTTCATTAGCACAATTACTACTACGCTATCGACATTTGTATTAGACGACATTCAAATTGCTTAACAGCGACAACAAAGAAAACATAACAAAAATAAACCAAAACCAAGCAACATTAAAAAATTTTAAAAAACACGGTCAGTTTTATTTATTAACTTTTTTGTCTTTTTCATTGAAACAAAGAAAAATAAATAAATAAAATCTAATAAACATATTTTCATTATACACGGTAAGTTTTATTTTTTGAATTGTCTTTTTCCATTAAAAACAAAACAAAAAAAAAGATTTAAATAAACATCGTTGCACACGATAACTTTTTGGAGGGTTGCCGTTTTGTCCCCCCTTTTTTTGGTATTTTTTCACGTTAATTTTGTTTTTATTCCTTTCAATTTTACGCATCACATATTATCTAAACCAGGGTGGGGGCATCGATAAATATAAAAGCTAAAGTGCGGGGGTGTGTGGGGGGGTCCTTCATTCTTAACTGGGATCCTCCTGCTACTACGACAATGACGTCATGTTTGACCTTGAAAACTTTGACGTTCGTTTCAACCATTTGCAAGTATTTTTAAAGGGTTAAGTTTACCTACTATCAATTGAGTGTCACTTTTGTGTAGAGGTAACGTGTCAGGTACATTTTTCGCCTTAGGCTGGATGCTTTGGGTTCGAGCCTGTATTCCTACCTTAACCTATTTTTCCTTTTTTTACACCTTCTTTTTCTTTTTTTACATTTGTTCGCGGTTTTGCTTTGTTTTAGTGTATCCAATTTTTTTATAACATCGTGTTTTTTTATAATATTAAAACAAGGCCCCCTCCTACATACACACCTTCAAACATCCGGGCAACACTAGGCACCGCCGCTAGTGTAGTAATAAAGTAATAATCTAATGATATTCATACGTATTTGAAAAAACGCTGAGTCCTGTCACGTGATCAGACGTCAGCAAGCTGTAATGGCGGTCTGTATAGAAAACATTGCATATAATAAGAAATTCTTATCGGTAAAATGCGAGTATCATACAAATTAAAATATTAACTAACACGTTATGAAAACGTTACCAAAGTTATTAGCAGGTTAAAAATAGTAAATACTGAGACTTAAACGAAAAATAATAAGCAAAAATGATAAGGAAAAAAAATTGTGCTTAAAAATATTTAGCATGCGACCACCGATGCCTGTTTTCACAACCCCCCCCCCAAAAAAAAAACGGCCATTTTCTTTTTAATATTAGTAGCACAATGACCTAATTCTATTTAGATGGAAGAAGTTTAAGGATAGGACAGGTGGACTTCTTAGAACATATACTACACTTTGATCTTAGCCAAAAGACTAAGTAACCGTATTATGTAACGTTATTGTCTACCGAACATTATCTCCTATTAAAAAAGATACATAATTTATATCTATCGTGTACTACATTGAGACAAGTTGTCATATTCCAAAAAAATCACATCACTGAACTGCTCATTCCCAAAATCAAGTGAATGAACCTGCGTGCTGATTTCTTATTTGTAACATTTCTAAAATCGCGTAAAGAACGAATCGGCTTGTTAACAAAACATATACCCATTTTCTTTTTCGTATTAGTAACAATATGCTATCCTTACTGTTTACCGGGTGGAGTGAGAGGAAAGATAGGACCACTTGAAGTCGGAGAGAGATACTACACTTTGATCTCAGCCAAAAGACCAAGTAATCGTATTATGTAGCGTTATTGTCTACCGAACCTTATCTTCTATTAAAAAAGATGCATAATTTATATTTATTTTCGTGTACTATCTGGAGACAAGATGCCATATTCCAAAAATCACATCTGAAATAAAATCATTATTATTTATAAAGCCATTCTTAGTATTGGGAGGGCATTTTTATGTATAATCCTGAGTTAAGGATAATGAGGATTAAAGTCAATTAAATGCAGAGACTGGTTCTACACTAAGGAATACATGTTAAAGTAATATGACAATTTTGAAGGTGGGTGTGCAGTATAGGACCGATACGAAATATATAAAGGTGGTTGTGCAGTATAGGTCCGATTTGACAATTTTGAAGGTGTTGTGCAGTATAGGTCCGATTTGACAATTTTGAAGGTGCTTGTGCAGTATAGTCCGATTTGAAAAATGTTGAAGGTTCTTGCGCAGTACAGGTCCGATTTGACAATTTAAAGGTACTCGTGCAGTATATGTCCGATTTGACAATTTGGGAGGTGCTTGTGCAGTATAGGTCTGATATGACAATTTTGAGAGTGCTTGTGCAGTATATGTCCGATTTTACAATTTTGAAGGTGCTTTTGCAATTTGACAATTTTGAAGGTGGTTGTGCAGTATAGTTTCGATTATTCAATTTGTGAGGTGCTTGGTCAATATAAGTACGACTTGACACTTTTGAAGGTGCTTGTGCAGTATGGGTCCGATTTGACAATTTTTACGGTGCTTGTGCACGTCAGTTTAAATCCCAATAAATAATTTTTAATATGCTTTTACAGTATAAATATAAATACTCATATATTTTTTAGAATAATATACAATCATTGTAATAATATCCGAGTGACCTCTCTTGGATGTAGCTTGCTCAGTATTAGATGGGTGACTACTTGGGAATACAAAATTGTGTATGCAGACAACCAAAGTTAAGCAACAATAAGCTTGGCCATTATCAGATGGTTGACTACTTGAAATACAAAATACTTAATGTAGATCACCGAAGTTAAGCAGCAATTAGCTTTGTCATTATAAGATGGGTGACTACTTGGGATTATAAAATTATTTTATGTAGATCACCAAAGATCATAGTCATTAAAAATTCCTCACTCCTAAGAATAACAAATATATTCAAAATCAAATTCAATTTTCTCATTGTTTATACGGTCCTGAGCAACGCCGGGTATCCCCGTTAGTATTAAATAAAGTGGTATTTTCATATAGAATTTTCTAGCATAGCTTTGCTTCTGAATTTGTTTCAGCATCGATGTTGAACTGCACTTAATATATGTTAAGTTTAATTATCATATTTAATATTTAATCGAATTAAAGACACTCGCAAATATTCCTCCATAGAGAAAATTGAGGAAATGTTCACCCTCATGTTCAGTGTAAATTACTTCTGTAATTCTTGTTCGTATACTCTCCTTTAGATACTTGTAGCAGCGTTATTAAAGCCTTTACGTCTTTACATTGTATTCAACCCGAACACGACAGTCTTATTTTTTCTTACTAAAATAGTTACTATTCTAATGCATTTGTATTGACGTTATTAAATGATAACAGATTAGTACATTGATATTGAGAAAATAAAAATAATCGTTCGTTAAATGTCGTCTATCTTATTCGAATTTTGTATATACTGTTTTCCTATACGACCTTTTGCTACAAAAATTGTCGATTCATGTATAACAATGTATACAAGCTCATGGAAGGCATTGACTAGACTTGAAACCCAAGCTCGCAACTCTCCAAACTGATTCTAAAGCCTCTAAAATACGCATTAAAATAGTTGTTAAAATAACAGTGTTCAACTTATGAATGTATATTTGTGTATGAAAAAACGGGTTTATGGACGAATCTTGCCAAAATCAACTGGTTTGTATTCAATTTAGCAACACATTTTGCCGGATTAAAACCAAATCGAAATTGTGCTATCGGTATAAAATGTCAACGCTGTAAACTAACCCGAGCCTGTTGCATGCGAAGCGAGTACTCTGCCATCTGAACAAACACACCACGCACAATACAATTATTAAGTATTACAGATCAAGCGAACCGCTAGGAAATATGACTACTTCGTCTCAAACAAGAGATGTGGTCATCCAAACACGCTATAACCAAAGCCGATATCTCACAAGTAGGAATTTTATACTCACTAAGGCGTTGCCACCAACATGTTAACGTAGCGAACATTAAGTAATAGAATTTTCAAAATCTGAGAGATTATATACTTATTTCCTCAGCTAAACAACGTCGCAGCCCAGAAAAGCCATTACAAGTAACACACCGGTAGTCCAGGACTCGAATTTCGTCCTAATTTAGGCTAATCAGTTAAACATATCCGAACTCTGGATTCGAAATTTCAGGCTATTACGTTGATAAAAATTATTTAAGAGTAAATTGATAATATAACGATAAAAAAAGAAATAAAAACAATTTAAAAACTCGAGACGTCATTCGAGCGTTACATTATCAAGAGAAAAATTGGCAAATACGATTAAAAGCAAAAATATTAGTAATTATCGTTTAAAATTAATTTTTACTAACGTGGGTAGGACACATGGAAAAATAGAAAAAATCGCCAATCTCGGGATTTTGTTATTACCATTATGAGAGCAAGAAATTAACTGATTGTTATGGGTAAATAGAAGATAGATGGATTAGAGTGATTCCACATAACATCACTTAGTTTTTTTTTATAGCAACGCTAGTTTCTTTTGTACTATTTATCCCACCTTTTCTAAGATAAGAAACTATGGATTTAATGAGTGTTAACTTATCGACATTTCCATTACCACCGACGTGAGAGTTTCGTCTTCTCTAGAACGGAATATTTTTTTTCACAGACTTGTTTCGCATCTTATTGAGTTGAAGTCCTATACTCCATGTACACCATATATCAGCAGTTTGCTTGCTCGTTGTGATAGCTATGATAAAAAGCTGAGTTGCCTTTTTAAATTCCGAATAAACACACAAAGTAAAGAATGTTGACCGACACTGAGAGCTTTTACTGATAACTAGCTAACGTACACGGCGTTGCTGGTTGTATTTGATATATTTTAAAATGCTGGCCATATACATAATATTCGTATTGATTAAATGATACATTAATTAAAAATGGCTTCTTTTTCAACTCCGCAATGAGGTGGAAAGGAGTAGGTACATTTTATGCTATGGCAGGTATGTATTTCCTTTATATCTATCCGTTGTTTTCAAAAGATATCAGTTATTTAAATGGTCGTAATGTGTACACTGAGCTTGCTGTATAGTTTGCATCATAAATAATAATCAAAGAATATTTGTGTATAAAAGTACGAGGATTGAACCCACGGCCTTAAAGAACAATCACACTAATTCTAATGGTTCAGATTTATATTAAGTTGAACATGATTAGTTGAATCCAAGATCAATTGCTTATGTGATTGGCTAAAATGAATAAACTGAAAGCATTTAAATTCTAAATATTGTAGTAACCAATCTATTAGGATAATTGTGATATAATCTCTTAACCTGTTCGTGACTCTTTGTTATACTACAGCGAGAACAATGTCTGGACGCGGCTCAGGCGGTAAAACAAAAGGTACTAGTAAGACCCGTTCGTCTCGCGCAGGATTACAATTTCCTGTTGGTCGAATCCATCGTTTTCTGCGCAAAGGCAACTATGCGGAGAGAGTTGGCGCAGGAGCTCCGGTTTACATGGCTGCTGTCATAGAATATTTAACTGCTGAGATTCTCGAGTTAGCAGGAAATGCTGCCAGAGACAACAAGAAATCGAGAATAATCCCTCGCCACGTGCAGCTGGCTATACGCAATGATCAAGAATTGAACCAGTTGTTGTCCGGCGTGACTATCGCTGAAGGCGGTGTACTTCCTAACATTCAGAGTGTCCTTCTTCCCAAAAAGACTCAAAAGCAGTAATGTTTATGACGCAGACCTCTTCAGAGATGTGATTTTTTTTTTTTTTTTTTTTTAAGCAAATATTGGATGAGACTGAATTCATCTTAACGGAGACTGCTACATTTATTTTTTTGTACACGCCCTTTATAAACTGTATCACTGATTTAAACCGTTTGTTTACAGGATAAACTCTTACCGTCCTGATACTAATATTTTTTCAGATAAAGGCTGACTTTTTTTCCAAGTCATCTTACTAACTTCTGGATTGTACTCTAACAGTTCAAGTTTAATTAATGCACCGACTTGAACATTCTTGACTTCATTAACCCTTACTATTTGATATCCACGCACTAGTGTAACCGGATTCCAGCGTTATCATTCTAAATTCTGTATTGTGCATGGATACACTCCGATATCTGTTTTCTGGTGAAAAATATCTTAAACATGGAACTCAAGACGTTCGTTAGCACTAGACGCATTTTTTCTACCGGAAACTTCAGGTGTTATCAAATCAAACGTGCAGACATCTCAATCAAACTCGTAACTAATTCCAACATTGTAATATAATTTTTTTTTTTTTTTTTTTTTTTTTGCTGGAGTTGGTTTGTAGCATTTGTTAATTTTATCAAATGCTCAAACATCTAACGTTTTCAGGCTGAACCAAACGTTTATATTTTCAAATCAAGCGTTATAATTACCAATAATATAATTGTCTTGCGCCTTCAGATTTTCAAAAACGATTTTAGTTACATTTATTCTGTACGCTATTCGTCGTCCATTCTTATCGAACATGTTTTATTTAATGCGAATAATCAGATTAAGTCCATGTAATGTTGAGTAACTGAAAACATACGGGATTGTTCTTGAAGTTATATCGAAGGGGATTAAATATTAAAACCTAGGAAAAACAATTACGCCTTTGGCAACTAACTAGCTTTACAGCCCAAGCTTCGATTTAAGCTAATTAAATCAAATATGACAAATAGAGCAGGTGGTGTCTATATTTTGTGGGGGGATCCCTATATCGCACCCTTCTTTCCCGAGTACACTATTTTATTTGCAATACATGCATGAGCAACATGCAGGATAAAGTTATATCATAAATTGAAATTGTAAGGAAACTCTTACTTGGGCATCACAACATCCATTAATATTGATCACTTTATTCCGTCGGAAGTGACAGATTTAGTATCTGATCATTGACAGCACGTGATGCAAGAGAATAATGGTGTGTGTATGTATGTATGTATATATATATATATATATATATAATATATATATATATCTTTTAAACCTTTATAATTTTGCTAAATTGTTTTACTAATTCTATTCAATCTCCACATTGAGTATTCAGCTCTTGCTAAATTAACATGGCGTTACACGCTATCCGAAATGTCAGATTATATTGGTATAAAATTAAGCGGCAAACATAACTCTAAAATATATTTTATTTTCTATTCTTACTGCGCTGGGAGAGTAAATGTTGAATGTAATCGCATCTTGAATAATAACTTATAATTTTTGTATATATTACATGGATGCGACAATATTAAGACCTTCAAACCGGCATCTAAGAAGTTTTCTGAAAGACATTTTTTCTTCCTTCCCGTTCCTCTTTTCTCTAAAACCGTCGGTCTAGTTGAAAACTGGTACGCACCTCTAATATGCTAGAAACTATTCTATCTCTTTGCAAAGTTAGGGATGAGTATTTGATATAAGTGCAAATTAACTACGCTAGCTCAGTTTGGCGTAAATTGCTTATTCGCTATCAAGACTGTCGTTTAAGTAAACTACATATAAAGTCATATCACTTCAATTTTCACCTGCTTTAATACATGTTAATAACAATTATTTATAAACGACAAAAAAAAAACAATCGCTTATCTACACAATTGCCTCTCGATCCTAAATCTTCTCGTTTACAAATACCATTTTTTTAAATTTTTTTTTTTTAATCAATGTATACCTTTGAAGAAATTATTTCCTACTGTTTTCTAAAATTGTCAGTTGATCGAGTAAACTTACGGAGCATATTATGGTATTTTCCTAATTTACAATTTTTTTTCATCGCTAATAAAATAAGTTCCTCTGACTTTTCCTCATGTTATGAGGAATGTTTCTCATAGAAATGGTCTAATTAAACCTAACGAAATTTGTATCTTCAAAAAATATATCGATCAATTATATTTTATATTCTATTTTCTACTAGCAAGGTAACCCGACGTTGCTCAAGATTTAAAGAGGATTAACAAATGTTCCACGCTTCTATTAATTTTGTAATCGATTACGGGTGAAATCTTCAATTCATTAACTATATCAATTGATCGTCTGCTCTAATCAGGAACTAAACGCAGTGCATTGGAAGGAATTCTCACATGCCTCCCCGCCGTGATTTCTTTTCCACAAATCAGTATAGTCTACACAGAAGCGTCCATTTTGAACGTGCTTTTCTTATCAAAGATCCTACTGTTGATTTTATAGGTCGAATAATTCTGTTTGTGTCCTGTTAATTTTGTAATGCAATTATGTTAGGCTATCAAAGTGTTAATTTTGACCAGAATTGGACTGTTTCTTAATCATAGTTTCTAGTTATCGATTCTTGATATTTATCAGGTTTTGTATCAGAATACCTATCTTAAAAAAACTCCAAGGCACATAAGTTGTGTGGGAAATTAAGAAAAAATCGGTCCAGTCATTTTGTAAGCTATAGGAAACGACATCTCGCACACAGTGCCTTTTATATATAAGTAGAGTATATAAAATTCTTTCTAGTGTTTACGAAAAAAAAAACATTAAGAAATGTACATGCGAGGTTTTCACCAACAGACCACATTATGCACAAAAAAGCTAGCATATCCCCACAGTATGTGGACGGCCCGCCGTTCTATCATTTATGTGAAGCGACAACATAAAAAAATGGCTTTACCGATTATAGATAATTAAAATAACGGTTTAGATAATTTGGGTATTCTGAGACAAAACTCCAGGGCTTGTACATTACGTTCTAAGTTTTAAAGAAAATCTGTTTCGGTGTCTATAAGAAAAGAACAATTAGTCACGAAGTTTCGTTTATATAATTGTATAGATATTAATAACTACTTACAACCTATTAATACATTTTATTTTTATTTTTATACTTACTACACAATGTATTTTGGTAAATTTTATGAACCTTAAAACTTTTATTCTGTGAATCAATATTAAACAAGCGAAATTAGCAGACTTTTGCTTTCTGTAAATAAATATAAATGCGAACTCATTTTAAATTCGTTTTTTAGATATATTGATTGAATAATGCATTGGTTCGTTCTGTTATCAAACTATGTATTAGTTCGAAAATGTAAATTTAAGTGACTGTTTTTCAATTATATAAGTATATATTTACACATAATATGCGTATTTGTGATGTCGTTAAATTTTTTTCTGTGTGCGTATAATATATATATATATGTAATACTAGATGCACCTGGCGTTGTCTGGTATTAAACATAACGTTAGATCTCTTCAGAAAATGAAAGAAAAAAACAACTAAGGAAACTGAGACATGTTTGCGAGTATTTTTCTTCTTGTAAATAAAAACTCTAGCTGAGATCGAAAGCTACACCTAAAGACAATTTAAGTACTATAACCACTAGCCCAACTTGACACTTCAAAAAGTTATATTAAGGATTTGTGCTTTCGCAGTCGTGAAACAATTGAAAACAGACAAAAATTCCATGATCACCTCCTACATAAATTTCTAATTCTGACCCCTTTACCGGCGTTTTCTGATTGAAAACAATTGTTTTTCACAAGGTCTGAATACCCTGTATACCAAATTTCAAGTGTGTAGATCAAACATCTGAGTAGATAGGTTAGTGTCCTCGCATACACATTCTCACTTTTAAAAGCATCCGTCCATCCAGCGCGGTCTTAGCCGAGATTGAACTTACTACACAAGTCTGTAGTGTTATTTGAATCTTGTCAGGACAAGATAAACTTAATATAATATAATATAATATAATATATATACGGCACAATATCGTTGACACCACGCTTCTCACTAGGTCACCGAAGTTAACCAACATTCAGTCTGGCCAGTATCAGATGGGCGACCATTTGGGAAGGCGAGGCGTTGTATGTACAGCGAGGTAAAATACCAGGTTGAGAAACTGGCGCGAGCTATCCTTCACTTACAGGTAGATGGACCTCACTTAAGCCGTAGGAGGCACCCTGTGTAGTGATGACGTCGCGATAAAAACTATCCTTGATAGCCTGGCGACGCATCACGTATTCAGCTACAAAAGAAAATATAGTTATGGATTTTATTTATAGTAAAAAAAAAAATACAATCTGCTTGCATCGGGCATTTCTTGAATCGTGAAAAAAGCTCTTTATAATGTAAGATTTCTGTGTAATGAGTGATAATTTGGATTATTTAAATAAGGTAGACATCTAGAATAGTCTGGCATGGTGGACGACATACAAAGATGTAAAAATAGGTCTTATGAGATTTATTAAATGTAAAGACAGAATGCTGGAGAAGACGACTCTACGAGCAACATATATGCTGTGCGATTTCGGTGGACTAACCAGATATAGTATAAGATTTAATGCAACATGACTATTGGCTATTAATAATATAGTAAACATAACTAGAAGTATGGATAGGGTCATTGTTCATCTAAAACAGGAAAAGGTTAAGGGTTTCGAAATTTCATACTAGACTTGTCTAAGGACCCATTGTGTAACAGTAAGTATCTAAAAACTCGGTTATGGAGGTTGATGAGTCCATCTCTATATGGGCTATGCTACTACACTTGTGAATTGCTTAAACTTTCAACTCTTCAATAAGATGATGAAAGAAGTCACGTTTCACGGTGCAAGCTTGAAGTATAACGCCTGTTAAATTTCAAATATACTATTTATTTAATGGAATTTATATCATATATACAGGAACGAAGAAAATTGATTTCCTGCGGAATCTCCATCAACCAATTTAATTTAGAACTCTTGTGGACGAAATTAAAATCTTCAATGCTGTATGTTATATTTACCTCACCTAAAAATTGGTCAAGGAGAAAGAATTTTGTGAAAATTCACAAGCATAGATCTGCCTTTAATTTCTGAGTGCTATTTTAACAGTCGATAATAGAGGAAAATTTCTGAATTACCTACCGAGCGAAGGGATCAGATTAAATAGAACATCGAGTACGCGGTTCGACTCTACAATCTGATTTCTGAAATAAACTTATGTGAAAGAAAAAACTTTCTTTTACATAGCATGTAATTATATATAGTGTTACCATGATAAGATTTTTTTACAACTCTCTTATATCCGAGTTTCGTATATCCAGGTTACACTGTGCATTAGCACATCTTCTATTTGGGATCAGAGAAAATCTCTTATATCCGTTTGTCTTATATTCTGGACTTTTACATTCAGGTTACACTGTAGTTTGAATATAACGGTTATTTGTCTTTCATTCACTATCTTTCTCACTTATATATAATCTGTGTGCATGTCTATCGGGCAATAAAAAGATATACAATGACGTATATCTTAAATGCATTATGTAAATTATGTGTATAATGATGGAAGTAGTTGCGCCGACATTTACCTATATTCAAGTTACGTTTTATTTGGAAATATATGCTACATTAAACAAGTATAAAGTACAATTGTGCAATGTCATCTAAACCTAATATCCTATTCCCATTACTGCAGGTCGTACTAGTTAATGCAGTATATGGTTCAATGTATATATAATAGTAAAATGGCCTTCCCACTCATTCCGAGTTGGGAAGTCATTTTGGTAACTAATATTTTAGTTAAGCAACGACATGCTGCTTGTTTTTTACTTTGTGATTGAGTAATAAAATTATGCGATTTTTAAGCAAAAACCTGTACTTCACATTTTTGGTAATTCCTCAAAATGCGTGTAATGTACAATTTTTAAGATTATAAAAAGTAAAACTTTATTCACTTAACATAAATTTATCTTCGTAAACGACAATTAAATTTTACTTATATAATTTATTCAAAGGCCACTTTCATTTTTGAGTATCTCTGAAAATATGCAAAAATAAAATTACCTATAAATAATCAAGAACAAAGTTAGGAAAGTAATTTAACCCACGCAGTTAGTATGCGACACTTTAATTCAGCCATGGTTTTATAGAAAGTTTTTTTTTTTTACTGTTTATTAACCTCATACAAAATACACTGCCACTAATTCCTAAGAGGTGCAGATTTGTCGGAATACTAAGTACTAATTCATAAGAGGACCAGATTTGTCGGAATACTATGTACGAAGTTGGACAGCGACATTTCTGTTCACATTTTACTTGAATTTCAGCTGATCAGTACAGACATGACAGTATACGCCTTCAAGTGATTATATACATATATCTATATTACATTATATATAAACAAATATATATATATGTATATATATATATATATTTACATATTTAATATATATACATATAAATATTTATATAAAATATGTATTTAAATATTAATTATAATATATATATAATATATAGTTATATTTATATTTATATGAATTATATATTTATATATATTTATATATATATATATATTTATATTTTTATATGAATATTTCTATTTATAAATGCATTTATCTATGATTATATCAATTTATATATATATATGTATATATTCATCTAGAATTATATATATATATATATATATTTATATATATATACAGAGAGAGAGAGGGAGAAACAGATTTCTATATATTAATATATAGATATTTATATATATGTAGATTATATATATATGTTTATATATGATTTTAATATATTTATATAGATATATATATATATAGATATTAATATATTAATATTTTTTATATTTATATATAAAAGTTTTAAGTTTTATATATGTCTTTATATATTTATATAAATATATGCATATATTAATATTATACATTTATATAGTTATACTGATACATGTATATAAACATATGTATGTATTTATGCATACATATATGTATATATATTTTAATATATATATATATATATGTATATATATATTCACATATATTTAAATATGTACGGATATATATGTTTATAAATATATATGTTTATATATTTACATGCATTAACATATTGATATATATTTATATATATGTGTATATTTATATATATATATATATCTGTATATATTTATATATATATATATATGTATATATGTATGTTTATATAGGTTGATATATATTTATATATGTCTATATATGTATGTATGTTTATATATACGTATATATACGTGTTTATATATATGTTATATATAGTATATATATATATTTATATATTTATATATGCGTCTATATATTATGTATGTATATAAATATTTATATATGTATGCATATATCGTGTATATATACAGATATGTCTATATATCGATATATGCATATTGTGACGGTACCACGAGCCTGTTTCTTGACGAGAACCTCCCTGTACGGTACCAAGGTTGGAGTTCTCAGAGAAAATCCCAAGGCCGGGCACGCGTTTTAAGAAAAAGAAAAGTTTGACGGGTACCGACTGCAAATTATGCGGTCTCTATGGTACAGTGTCCAGGTTCAGACCAGAATCGTCGTGGAATATACTCGAGGCATTCACGGGCGGCAATGTAAGGCAAACAAAAGAGATACAAGTCGACACGGGTATGAGAGTTATTAAATCAACAATTTATTTAAACAAATTGAACCGGGTAAAATGTAACTACGAAAACAGAACATGCAACTGAAATCATAACTGAAATAACATGAAAAAAAAAAATAAAATAATATATACATGCAGACAATGATCTGGGACAAGGAGAGGGGGGTGAGTGATATTTCGATTGTCTTAGGAAGGTTCTTTTTGTTCTCTTCGATGAGAATCAACGAGATATGAGTGATACTCAGAGAGGGGGGGTCACACTGAAAGTCTCAAGATATAGAGATAGTTTTTCCCTCTTTCCTCTATATTTTTATTTTCTTTTCTTTCCCCCTTTTTTTCTTCTTCCTTTTTCTTTTTTTATAGTCAATGATATGTTACTTATGGGCCGATCAACAGGGGGGAATTCAGCATTTAGGAAAAAACCTTAGTTCTAGGGTTGCTTTTCTTTTCCCCATTTTTTTTCTTTTTCTTTTTCCTTTTTTTATAGTCAATGATATGTTACTTATGGGCCGATCAACAGGGGGGGATTCAGCATTTATGAAAAAAACCTTAGTTCGAGGGTTACTTTTCTTTTCCCCATTTTCTTTTTTCTTTTTTTCTTCTTTTCATGGGGCATTCAACAGTTCACATAATTGATCGAGCAAAAACAATTTAGAAAGAGTTACTTAACTTCTTTTGTTGAGTCGACGTTCAATTCACCCGAAGCTTCTTTCCCTTTTATGAGGTGCTGGTTTGAAGGATCGATTCTCGTAAATTCCAATCCATTTATGCTAAGGTGGATATATGTTATTCCTTATCAGAACGGCGTGAATTCCAATAGATTAGTGCCAAGGTGGGTATATATTGTTCCTTTGTGGCACGATACGAGTCGACGAGATGTTTTTTTTTTTCACCATTCGAATCAACCGCGGTGTTTCCATTTTTCGAGCAGAATGCCCCCACACATGTTTCCGTGTCCACCGCCTTCGTCGAACTGCCTTGATTCTCCCGCGTTTTTCTTGTTGGCGACAGTTGAAGGTCATTGCGTGGGTGTAGAAATCTAGGTCGCTCGGCCAGCCTCATTTTGACTCCGTCTGCTAAGGATTGGGTGTTGGAAGGGGTGTCTGCTTAATTGATATATATGAAGGGTGTGAAAATGTTTCTCTTAACAATATATATATTTACATATACATATATATATATATATATTTATATATACATTTATATATATATATTTACATATATATGTATACATATATATTTGTATTCATATGTATATATATATATATATCTATTTTCATACATATGTATATAAATTTATATATATATGCCTGTATACTTATATTTATATCTGTATATGAATATATTTATATATGAATATATTTATATATGTATATTAATATATTTTTATGCATATGAATATATTTATATATGTATATACATATTTATATATGTGTATTCATATTTGTTATGTATATATATTTACATATATGTGTATATATATTTACATATATAAGTTTATATATTTACATATATGTATATATATTTAGATATATGTATATATATTTAGATATATTATATATTTTTATATATATTTATACATATTTAGATATATGTATATATATATATTTAGATATATATATATATATTTAGGTATAGGTATATATATATTTACATATATGCATATATATTTGCATATATATGTATATATATACATATTCATATATGTGTATATATATGTATATATATATATTTACATATATATACACATTTATATATATATATATGTTAATATATATTTAGACGTATATGTATTGATATATATATATATTCACTTGTATATGTATATATTTATATATATATATATATATATTTATATATATGCATATATATTTATGCATATATATATTTATATATAAGCGAGCTAGGACAATGGTCGCATTCAGATTAATCATCCTGATAAATATTACTTGAAGTAACTCTTTTAAGGGGATCCTAGCCACACGTCCATCTATTGAAAATCACAAGAACATCGATTTCCCATTTGAACTTAAATTAAGAGGTCAACCCTGTTAAAGAATACCAAAAACAACTCCTTCCCCCACCGAAAACAATTCCATAAATAATCCGTATGTTCGCCCAATTTTAACCCTCCCCCCACCCTTTTAACCCTCTCTGCTTCACCCCACTCTCCTCTTTCCCTAATCTAAATTGCTTGCCTCACCCACTATCAACAAGTAAGCGAACTATTTTTCTACTGCACTCACACCAGAAGGAAGCCGTCAAACGCAACGTGCTGAATATCACCTCCAAGACTATTTTGCTATTTTGCTACCATATCTATTGATTTGTATGCCTATTGCATATATAACTCAATGCTCAAATTCTATTACTCATGGGTATATTTACAATGGAATTGTATATCCACCCGGTATCGGATACAATTTGTCAACACCGATAAAACATTTGGACTACGTCAACCAACATGCACTCAATGCAATGACGAATAAGGCTGCCCCGTATATCGTTCGAAAAATAAATAAGGAGCAATACGCTTCCGCTATGTGTGTATATTACTTTCTCCCCTGTTCCTATTTTCTGCCCACCTGAGCGTATAACCCCGACCGACATTTGACTCCTTCTGGTAATGGATTACCCAGGTTTTATCAACTTCTCATTTCGTATAATTTTTTCCATATATATATATATCTACAGCAACTACAAAAACTATTTTCAATAATTGTGCTGAAAAGCAAAATTCGCGTCCATACGCAGCTGAAAATTTTGCTAACTGCATTTCATTTCCTCTGATGATATGAGACATTGTTGAAAATCCATGAATAAAGAAAATTAAAATAACACTTTCTATATAATTCTTTTGTAAAACTATTAATACTAAAATAGACTATGTGTCTCTATATGCCTTTTTCAGAATTTAAAATCTCACCACGAATCTTATATTTACACACATATATATATATATATATATATATGTGTGTATATATATTAACGTATATATGTTTATGTGCATATATATATATACATATTTATATAATACATATATATTTATATATACAATTTATATATTTATATATATTTAATGTTTATATTCATTTATATATGCATGTATTATATATGCATATACATGTATCTGTATGTATATATACATGTATGTCTATGTATATATATATATATTTATTTATGTCTATGTATATGTATATGTAGGTATATGTATACATGTATATATATGCATATATGTATATGTATTTATGTATATGTATATATCTTTATATATGCATATATGAATACATATATTTATATATGTATATATGCATATATGTATATATATATGTGTGTATATGTATATATATTTTTATATGTATATATATGAATATATGTATATATATATGTATATATACGTGTATATCTGTATATTTATATATATGGGTATATATTAACATGTATATTTTTACATGCATATATATTTATATTCATTCATTTATAAATCTATACATTTATAAATATATTCTATATATCAATACATATATTGATATATTCACACATATATACATTTATATGTATATATTTATATATATATATATAAGTAGGTTGTAGTTTGCTTGAAGCATTGTTGAAGAAAATTATAAGATAAAATTAAAAGCCAAGAACAATGCGAGATTTTTTTTTATATAGAGTAAAATTAAATGCAAACAAAAGAAATAAATTTCTTTTTTTGTTGTTGTTGTTTGTTTTTTTCTTTTTGACACAAATTTTAACTCTAAACAACAGTAATTTTTTTTTCTCTGTTGTATTCAATGGTGTTGTAAATCTCAATATATTTCAGACTTATTAGTCCATTTTCAAGAGAAGACAGCGGAAGAGTGTTCAAAATTGGAAAAGTAGCCGCAGAGTTTGCCACGTGATACCGCGAAATATAGAACAAAAAATGACGTTAGGAGAACGTTAAAATAAATCAGTTGATGTTTGAAATACTTGTTGCGTTTGTGAATCAAGGGAGATGACTATTCAAGCAAGGTTTTTTTTTTTATTTTTTTTTATTTTTTTTAATTATTGTTTTTCTTATGTTTTAAACTTATATTATAAAAGCGGAGCTCAATTCCAGTCTATTGTTTAGTGTGGGAGTATTTTTTGAAATAATTAAAGATTCGAGGATACGAAGTTGACCTACGTTCCTTGAAGAAGCAAGAATGTTGATGTGAAAATCTGGTTCTGAATTAATGCAAGTGCGAATATGTTTATAGAACGACGAAGCAGTAGTGTTTAAGTGCTCTTTAATGCGGTGATGAAGCAATCTGGTAGTGCTTCCGATGTAAGATGCACTGCATTTAGCGCATTGTAGGTCGTAAACAACGTGGTTCTTAAAGCATAAACCTGTGTGTGATATTGGGCAATTAGAGAGTGAACAAGGGGAAGGTGTATGCGATGGATGTTTTCGGTTGAGCTGTTGTCTTAAAGTAGATCCAGTGTGGATGAGTTGAATGTTGAGCCCCTCGCTGCGGATGGCTTTTCGGATTGAAGATGAGATTTTGTCACTGAGGAAGGGTAGTTTTAGAAAACAATTGTTAGAGAAGGGTCGGGTGTTGTGTTTTTTCTTTTTAAGTGAGGATAGGATCGTATTAGGGTAGCCGTTTAGTGAGAGGGTCTGTAGGAAATTGTTAGTGTGTGTATGTTTGTCGGAGATGTTAGTGCATTTGTCTTGTATGCGTGAGATTTCAGCATGTGCGTAGTTTAGTTTGTCCTTGAGAGGTAGCGCAGATTTGAAATGTACGAAGAGGCGTTTGCTGGCGGGTTTTCTGTAGAATTCAGTGCATATGGCACCATTTTTTTTTATTTGTATTTTAAAATCAAGTAGAGAAAGAGATTCCGAAGAGTCTGGGTGTTCTATAGTAAATTTTAAGTTTGGGTCGGCGTTATTGAATTTGTGGAAAATGTTAATAGCTTCTTCGCGGGAGTATGTGATAATTAAAATGTCATCGATATATCTAGTAAAAAGGAGATAAGAGTAGCAGGTACTAAGGGTGTGTCTTTCGAGTTTGTCCATATAAGCAATGGCAAGAATACCGGATAGACTGGAGCCCATGTGTAGTCCAGATACTTGTTTGAACGTGTTTTGTAGGAAAGTAAAGTAAGTTTTGTCTACTATAATACGGAGGAGTTGTAAGAGATCTCCTGGAGTAATTCCGAAGCATTGTGGGTTTTTAGATGCTATAATGTCTGCCATGAGATTGATGGCTGGATGTGCAGGAATGGAGGTGTATAAAGAAACGACGTCTAGGCTAAATGGGTATCTGTATAGTTTGAGTAGATGGTGTGGTAGATCGTTGAGTCTGTTAATTACTTGGTTGGAACTACTAACATGGGCTGGGAAGGTAGAGAGTAGAGGTTTAAGTAGGCGGGATATTAACCAAGAGATTTTATAAAGGGGACCGTTAACGCTTGAAACAATGGGTCTGATCTGTGTGTGTGTGCTATTTTTGTGGGTTTTAATAAGGTGATAAAAGGTAGGTAATTTGCTGTATTTAGTAATAAAATTTAGTCTGTGTTGTTTTGGGAGATTTCTTTTAAAACAAATTTGAGACCATGTCTTGTTAATGTTGTTCTCAATACGAGCAGCAGTGATATTATGTGCTGGGGTGTAAAGGTCGGTATTGGAAAGATGCTCTATAGCAAGGTTGTTATAAGATTCATGTGATATAACGCAAAATTCTCTGCCCTTATCAGAGGGTAAGTAAACTAAATCTTTGTCTGTAAGGGATTTAAGGGTGAGGTATTGGTTCCTGGTAAGATTGGGGGTAATATGGTGTTGTTCGCG
Source organism: Euprymna scolopes (assembly GCF_053919585.1). Lineage (NCBI taxonomy): Eukaryota > Metazoa > Mollusca > Cephalopoda > Sepiida > Sepiolidae > Euprymna > Euprymna scolopes. The sequence continues at coordinate 160,207,316 of NC_136484.1, read as the reverse complement.
TTCAAGTATTCTGAGTATTTTATGTTTTAACCTTGAAAGTTTTAGATCTAGTGGAATATTATTAGGAGGTGGGTATAAAGGGTGATCAAGCTGAAAATCAGGAAAAGAGGTGTTGTGATTACCTGAGAGGTTGAGGGGGGTGTCCTTGTTATCGTGCGGGGCAAAAGCGTGCAGCCATTTAAGGTGGTAAGCAGTTCTGCAGAACTGCGTTTCTATGTTGAGTTTAGCTTTATCCGTCAGTTTCATTGTGGTGATAAACTTAGGGCCAAGTGAAAGGAGATCCGTTTCAGTTGTGGAAAGAGAGTTAGTGAGGTCAGTTACGAGAAGATGATCTTTAAGGGACTTGTCGGTGGAAGAATCCTGTGAATTATCTATGTGTCTGTTGTAGACCGGTTTATTAGTTTTCTGAATCCTAATGTGCCTTTGTCAACTTAATTTATGCAATAAACCAATTGGCGAAAATACAGTATGATTTAAAAAAAAAAAAAAAAAAAAAAACCTTGCTTGAATAGTCATCTCCCTTGATTCACAAACGCAACAAGTATTTCAAACATCAACTGATTTATTTTAACGTTCTCCTAACGTCATTTTTTGTTCTATATTTCGCGGTATCACGTGGCAAACTCTGCGGCTACTTTTCCAATTTTGAACACTCTTCCGCTGTCTTCTCTTGAAAATGGACTAATAAGTCTGAAATATATTGAGATTTACAACACCATTGAATACAACAGAGAAAAAAAAATTACTGTTGTTTAGAGTTAAAATTTGTGTCAAAAAGAAAAAACAAACAACAACAACAAAAAAAGAAATTTATTTCTTTTGTTTGCATTTAATTTTACTCTATATAAAAAAAAAATCTCGCATTGTTCTTGGCTTTTAATTTTATCTTATATATATATATATATATTTATACATATCCCTATGTTTATATGTATGTTATATATATACATATTTACACACACTAATATATATATATATATATATATATATATATATATATATATATATATATATATATATATATACAGACATATTTTCAAGTGTACTAGACAGGATCTCAAAGATCAATGTCCAAGTGAAATGCATTAGAAGGTACATATTTGCTGAGGAACCTAATCGCTTCTAAATATTTATTTAAGCATTTTCCTCAAGTTTAATATAACTGGTCAGGCATTACCTTGTTTTTAAATAATTAAATAAAAGTTTAATTAAAACGTCAGTCATGGCACAATATATTATATCTCGTATGTTATTTTTTCTTTATAATATTTACTTAAAACATTTCTCGTACTTGTTAAAGTAAAGAACTGCTGTTATTTTTTAATTTCATTTTTTACGAAATATATTTTTGTGATATTATACTCAGTTGTCCTATTAGTTTTAGTCAGTGTTTTATTTCATGATTAACTTATTATTTCTTACTAATGTTACTGTTTGTAAATCATACTGTATTTTCGCCAATTGGTTTATTGCATAAATTAAGTTGACAAAGGCACATTAGGATTCATATGTCTTTCAAATGGGTTTTAATAAATCTCTTAGGGATGCAACTTGTTTAAATATCGCAACAATCATATATGGAAATCTTTGTTTTTATAATCATATTTACCGCATTTTCTAAACTGTAACACGCTAGAGTATCTTTAAAAAATACATAATACGCAGATAGAATAACTAGTTATTATTTTGCACTCTGTTTTTCTATTTTTTTTTTAATTTTTGATATCGATATAACAGATAGATATTGATTACATAATTACCTGATTTCTGATATATATTAAAAACAGACTGTATACAAAAAATCAAAAACAACACATACATTTCACGGTCACTTATTATGTCTTTAAAAATATTTTTTTTTTGCAAAAGTGTGTGCGGATAAAACAGTGGTATTTGGCAGTACTGCGAGAATTAAAATAAAACAAATCATAAGTATTTTTTTTTTAATAATCGAAATCCGAATCGGTAATTATTGTTAGAATTAAGAAGTAAATCAGTAATTCCATTGAAATCGAAAACTATTTTTGAATTTTCCTATGTGTGTTTGTGTCTATGATGTATCTATTATATTTTACGTGTGCACTTCTATGTGAAAATATAATAAGAGTCAATATTCTCATCGTTATAAAGCAATCACTAATCTGTTGCATCAGGCTGCAATGCTATTACCATTTGTACATGTATGATTGGAGCTTTCTTTTCGTGATTTATATTTTTTATTGTTATTTACAATCACATAAACATTAGAATTTGCTTTTCCGTATCTCGTCTCAAAATCTTCCTCGTATGACGCCATGATTTGTTCACTGCATTTTCTTTCATATTACAATTCCTTTGAATTTTTTTTTAAATTTTATTTCGCGTTACTTTTTCCATTCTGATGTCACTTCTTATTTTCTACCTGATTTTACCTTTGGTGTCTTGCAATAATTTCTCCAGGAAAAACTTTAAAAATTTACTGTATGTTTATTTCATTCTTTCCTGTTAATCCTTATGACTGCATTTTTTGCATATTCATTTACCTTGTTTTTTAAATGCATCTACTAATTTCGATTTGTTAGCTGGATTGGAGTTTTTCTGTGTAACTGCGAGGTTGCATTAATAGATTTTGTTGTATTTTTTGCCATTATTCAGTTGGTCAAAGAATGTGTGTACTGCTACATTAAAACTTTGAAAGTTTTAATACCATATTTGGCGGTTTGTTCACCTATATAAGAAAGAAACATTCGTAGACTTGTTACATTTAAGTAATAATCAATTTATAGCCTTTCCCCGCTCTTCGTTAAAATCTGTCAGTTCTTTATCAATGAAGCACTAGTTCACCTCCCCATAGATAATAAACTTCTTTCTGACCGACAACATGCATTAAGGTAAACCTTTTCTCTTGAAGTAATCTTTTAACGTATATTCATAAAGTGAATGTGGCAAGAAATGGTAGGTCAGTAGCCCTAGACATATCTAAGGCCTTTTACACTGTTTTACAGTTTCCCAAAATGGAAGCTGGGGAATTATTGGCTTTCCCTGTCCGAAAACAAACTAACATACAATAAAGATACCCAATGAATACAAGATGCTGTATAACACAATGAAAATAAAACAGAAATGACAGAAGCTGGCATGATATAACTAAAGTTAATGGGGTTGGGGTCCAGAACTACAGAAGTTTTGGCGTAGAGAACTGATAAAGTTTATGGATTAAAAACAACATGATTGCATGATCAATATGGCATGTTCTTGAACAGCTTATTTTGTCTTAAAGATGCAGGTCAGCATGTTCTTTTAAAGGGAATACAACTATTATACGAGAAACGAATAAAACACAACTTCCGAATAAGTACAGCCCCATCTTCTGTCCCACTACTAGCTACAAGCTATTTACTGTTTAGGTTGCAACCATCATCTATAAACATATTTCGCCTGGAGCATACTTAAAAAAACAAGCAAGGTATAGGGGGAGTATAAAGACACCAAGAACCAGTTATTAATAAGAAGACCCCGCTGAAAGATTGTAAGAAAAGACAAAGAAACTTAATTATGCTGTGGATTGATTACCAAAAGGCATAATCCAGTGTTTCCCATACTTGGCTACTGCGATGAATGATTTGTGAAAAAATTACCCAACAATTAGAGAGATCATGGTCATACATATAAATTGCGGCAAATTAGGATGACATTTAGCCACACTAATGAAAATGTAAAAAAAAAAACCAAAACTGAATGTATACAATCTGAGACAACCCCGCCAGCAAGACCCAAACAAATCAGGCAAACATCTACTCTTCATAGGGACCTCAACCTGTATGCAAACACAGACGCGGACTTACGTTTACTGTTACAGGTTGTACACAGCGTCCTCAGAGATAGTGGAATTCATTTTGGTTTGGGCAAATGTGCCAAGTGATCCATAAATGCCGAGAAGAAAGTTCCAACGGAAAATATACAATTTTATAAAAATACTGATATTACGGACCTAGAAACACAGTAAAAATATAGACCATTTGAGATAAAAAAGAATTCTTCAACTCAGCGTGCCAACATAAGAGAAAAATAGAAGAGTATATATATAGGTCATGTAAGGAATACTTGTAAAGCAAAAATTTCAAACACAAAAAACATCCTAGTCATTTATCAACTAACCATGACTGTTATAACATACAGATTTGCCTTGTCGAACGACTACGAATACATGAAAAGACTTGAAACTGAAACGCGAAAAATGCTGACACTGTACATAATAATATACAGAAGCCAATATATGCCTAGTCTGATCTGCCCAGAGAAGTAGGGCGACAGCACCTCCCCCTGATTGACCATCAGCATTGTGAAATTATCGTGAGCATCGGGCAATATTTATGATCTTCCAACATTCGAACGTCACAATGATGTATGAATTAGAGACATCACAATTACAGCCATCACGAATCTGACTGAATATTTTAGACAAGAAATACAAACCATTCTGGTACGGAAATAGCTCAAAAGAGTCGGATGAATCCATCCAGGACTATATGTTTAAAAAAATTCCCCATACACTGCCGGAAAAGAGCATTACGCCATAACGACTAGGAAAATATAATGGGTTCCCAGGACCAAGGATTAATTACAAACTGTTTAAAACATGAGTGGTCTAAGCAATGACAGATAGTGAAGATTTTGCTACACAAAATTATAGTGTGTGTCACATGACATCTAGTTATAATGTTATGCTGGTGGATGGTTAATATACGACAGGACACAATGGATTGTGTAATTATTTCCACCTGATGATTTATAAAATATTAAATATTGAATGCAGCAGCAAAGCCTAGGAACATATTCCAGAAAGACCAGTCTGAAGTAAGTGATAAATTACCAACTATGACTTTCCATTCTCTACATCTTTCAACCTCGTAAATAGAGCTATAAAACTTGCGATATGCGACAAATAGAAGAAAGAATCAGTCTTAGTATTATGATCTTGGCTTAAATAGAACAGAAAGGCAAAAGATAAGGAAATTCCAAAATCTTATGTATGGCATGAAACCAAACTAGAATCTTTAGAAGATCGCTAAGCTTTTAGTTATTATAAGTGAAATTGGACTCATAAAAAGAATTTCAAAAGCTACCTATCAAATATACCTTGTGAACCAAGTGCAAAAGTCATTCAAATAAATGCACTTAAACGGACGGTTAGAATGTTAAAAAATCTCACAGGTGGAATATCTGAATTAATGAGTGAATAATTGACCTTTAGTACTGTATTCCATTCCCAGCTTTAAGAACAACACGCATCACTATTAGATCTGTTTTTGACCACAGTTCCCGATGGCTGTGTAACGAAAGCCGACAGCCCACTTGGGAACGCTGACTATGCGGTGATAATGGTTGAAATCGCCCTAAACTCTAGACCCGAAACTGAAGAGTCAGTGCTCAAAACAACGAGATATTATAAAAAAGGTTGACTGGGAAGCCATCAGAGATCTTATCAGAGACGCCCCATGGGAAAATATTTTTTCTCTTCCTGCTGAACAGCGTGCAACCGAGATCACTGAATGGTAAAAAACTGCAATCGAAGCGCATGTTCCCATGCGGAAATTCTATAGCAAGCCCCACTCTCTCCAATGGTTTACTTCGACTTGCGCAACAGCCATTGACCAAAGGCAGCATGCATTCCGCAGGTTTAACCGACATAAGTCCAGTTCAAACAGACAGAAGTACATAGAAGCTAGAAGTAACGTTAAGAAAGAAATAGCGACAGCTAACATGGAATTTACGGAAACCACTAAAAAAACGCATCGAAGCACAAAAACTAGGAACTCGTGACTTCTGGAAAATATACAACAGTGTAGTAAATAATGGGCAATCAACAATTCGTCGACTAACCAACAATCACGAGGTTCTTTGCTCAGCAACCGAGAAGGCTAACATGCTTGCCAGTAGGGTTGCCTCAAACTCCACACTGGACCCTCTAAACCATCTAAATTATCGCCCTATTAGCCTCCTCCCACTTTTTACCAAAATATTTCAGACCTTAATTAACCATGCTCTAGTCCAGCACCTTACAGATGCTAAACTTCTGACCGACCAACAATATGGATTTAGACAAGCCCGTTCCACGGCAGACATCCTCACTGTAATCTCTGAACGCATATCCCATTCACTGGACAAAGCGGGAGAGGGCAGAGCGGTAGCTCTAGATATATCTAAGGCTTTTGACAGGGTATGGCATGAGGGTCCCCTTAGGAAGATTAGATCATACGGTATCACTGGTAGAATACTTAACATAATTAAATCCTTCTTAGATAAGAGAAAAATCCAGGTTGTCCTCGACGGTCGTACATCTAAACAATATGATATAAATGCGGGAGTGCCCCAGGGATCTATCCTTGGACCTCTGCTGTTCCTGATATTCATAAATGACCTCCCCGACAAAATTGCCTCTGAGATGGGTATATATGCTGATGACACCACACACTATAGCAGGCACGGCAGGAAAACAAATGAACATATATCTAAAGTAATGGCAGAAACACTAGAGGATGACCTCCAATCAGTAGTGGAATGGGACAAAAATGGATGTTCACGTTCAATGCTGCCAAGACAAAACTAGTTTCATTCAATAATTACAAGAAACCTTCTCTACCACCTAAAGCAATGGCCAACGATTCTTTATCTGAGAGTACGTCTCTCAAGCGCCTTGGCCTAACGTTCACAGGAAACATGAGCTGGAACAATTTCATCGAGAGCATTGCCACTATTCGCCCCTGTATGGAGCATTGCTGTCATATTTGGGCTGGTGCATCGGCTACTAGTCTCTCGCTCCTTGACAGGGTTCAAAAGAGAGTCGCAAATCTGATAGGCCCTAAACTGGCATCTAAGCTTCAGCCTCTGTCCCATCGTCGAAACCTTGCATCCCTCTGCCTGTTCTACAAGTATTATAATGGTGAATGCTGTGATGAACTGCAAGCACTTGTGCCCCCACGACGTAAACACCCTCGACAGACCCGACAAGCTGCAAAATCCCACCCCCACACTGTAGAGATCCCTAGATGTAAAAGATATTTCTACTCCAGTAGTTTCTTCCCCAGAACTGCTAGACTTTGGAATTCCATTCCAGGTCACTGCTTCCCCAACTGTACTGACATGCATAAGTTCAAGTGCAACGTGAACCAACATCTCGCTGCCTAAATCCCTACATAGTACCCCAGTAGATGTTTCCCCTGATAGTAGCCCCCTACACCAAAGTGGCAATGTGCCTTGTTTGGGGTGAAAATGTAATAAAAAAAAAAATTCATAAGAAACACAAAAATGAAATCACAGTGTTGTTGCTAATACAGTTGATGTAATGTTTATGCTTCTAAAAAATTATTGCTATGATAATTGAAGTAAATTTTGAAAAATATTGTTGCTAATACAGTTGAAGTAATTTTTTTTGTCTTTAAAAATGTTTGCTAATAAAATTGAAGTAATTTTTATTTTGTTCTTAAATAGTGTTACAAATACAATTAGAGTAATGCTGTTCTGAAAAAGCTACTGCTAAGAAAATTCCAGTATTTTTTTCTTTTTCTTAAAAATTGTTTCTAATACAGCTGAAGTAATTTAGATTGTTCTTAAAAATTGCTGCTAATGCAATTGAAGTACTTTTATTCATAAAAATTGTTGCTAATGCAATTGAAGTAATTTTTATTTTTGTTAAATATTGTTACTAATATAATTGAAATATTTTTTGTTTTTCTTAAAAATTATTTCGATTACAATTGAACTAATTTTTATCTTTCTTAAAAAGTGTTGCTAATACAATTAACGTAAGTTTTATCTTTCTTAATTATTTATCGAGAAATAATGAAATGGATGATTAGGGTTTTTACAGATAGGAGGAGTTATAAAAAATATAATGATTAAAAACATTACTGTCTTTAGAGTCATTACGTACGCAGAAACCCTATATATTAACAATTGTAGGATTGCTTTTATATTTTCATGTAAGTCTGAGCTGCTTAGACGATCGCAACAATAATGCGTGTCAATCTCATCGAAGTAGTAAGTTTACAATAGTAGGCGAAGGTAAAATATCACTGGAAAAGTACCAGGGCATAATGTGTCAATCTAATATAAGGATGGACCTATGTCTGGCCGCTTGCCTGTCTACATATTTTAAAACTCCATCTCCTCCAAAACTAAAAGTCGAAAGCGGCGCTAGGAACCGCAAATAATTGGATTTTTATGGAGAATTCTTTTATGGGTCTTCAGCCGGTTAAATAATATTTAAGTGGTCAAAAAATAGGGTAAACTTGGAAAAATAGTTACACATTTTGTACATTCATCTTAGTTTATTTTTATTCAGTTTATATGTATGTCACCTTAGTACAGTGCTAACGCCATTGGCTTTGAATCCTTAGTTTTGATTTCGGTTTCGATTATAGTTGATGGCATCCAAACATTTTTTTTTTACGTTTGAAATCACAACTCTATAATAATGTAATCGAAATCCAGCAAATTTAATTTTTAAAACTTACAATGTCTGTCCTCATATTTTCAAATTGTATCTCTTCGAAACTATATATGGCATAGCAGCGTTAGGCGCCTCATATGATTGGATTATTTACAGACAGCTATGGTATGGGTGTTAAGCCAGTTAAAATTGTTTCTAAGGTGTCAAATATGGTTAAAAATTTTAAAAAACCCTTATACATTTTGTACAATAATGTTCGTTTATTTATAATCGGTCCAATGCGTGTCACGTTCGTACAGTGGTAACATCACCAGCTTGGAATGCTACGGTTTTATTTTATTCTTGTGGATGAAACTCAAATATTTTATTTTGCTTTTTAAATCACGATAGAATGTGAGAGATGATATTATTATTTAAATGGTCAAGCAACAGTCAAGTAACATCGAAGCTTACAAGCGCAATCACTCTCAACAAACCGGAAGTCGAAAACTTGAGTTAAACCCTCATTTCAGTATATGTTAAACACATCCGAACTCGGTATTCAAAGTCTGAATCTCTTGTATGCGAGGCGAATAGTCTGCTAGTTGAGCGACTGCACCACAAAAAAAAATATATATATATACTAATATAGATCAAGCAAAGCATATATATATATATATATAAATATATACAGTGATGATCATATTTATTGGCACGGTAAAATAAAAGTTAAATTTTGTCTAATAAATTCTAAAAAAGGGATTAAATTAAAGAAAATAACAAAGTATATTATGTATTTTTAACTGGCCTTTCCGATGCAGCAATCGGATTTTAGAAAAAAATAAATAACAAAGGAACAACAAACATAATTGCAAAAAACCCTTGTTCAAAATTATTGGCACGATTTATTTAATAATCAATTGTATAGCCTTTGGCCTTGATTACCTTCCTCAGTCGCTTTTCATAGTTTACAACCAAGTTGTTGCACTCTTCAGTAGTAATTTTAGCCCACTCTTCCTGACAATAATCCTCCAATTGAATACGATTCTTAGGCTTCCTTTGCATTACCCTCAATTTTAATGTTCTCCATAAATTTTCAATTGGATTAAGGTCTGGGCTTTGTGATGGCCACTCCAAAACATTAATATGATTGTCCTCAAGCCATTTCTTAGTCAGTTTAGCCGAATGCTTTGGGTCATTATCTTGCCTGAACCACCAACGACGACCAAGTGAGAGCTCTTTAGCAGAGTCTTTCAGGTTTTCATCCAATATTTTAACATAATCTTCCTTTTTTATGCTACCTGTGACCTTAACAAGTCGCCCTGGTCCAGAGGCAGCAAAGGATCCCCAAAACATCAAACTGCCTCCACCGTGCTTCACTGTGGGTATGGTGTTCTTAGGCAGGAAAGCTTCGCCAGATTTTCTGTAAATATAAGACACTTTATTATGGCCAAATAACTCTATTTTCGTTTCGTCAGTCCATAGAACACGTTTCCAGAATGCAACATCTTTATCAATATGACGTTTTGCAAAGGCTAGCCTTGCTTTCAGGTGCATAGGCTTCAATAAGGGAGTCTTTCTCGGACGACATGCTTTTAAACCAGCTCTCTTCAAAGCTCTACCAACTGTATGTCGAGATACATTCACTCCAGAGGTGCTCTGTTCATCAACAATCTCCCCAACAGAGATCCTTGGGTTTTGTTTTACTTGTCGAACAATGTTCCGTTCATCTCTTGGGGAAAGAATCCTTTTTCTCCCTCTACCTTCTAAACTCATAACGTGGCCTTGCGATTTGAACTTGTTTATTATGGCTCTAACAGTGGATTTGGGAAGGTTTAGCTTCTTTGAAATCTTATCATAGCCCTCCCCATTGGTATGGCATGCTACAACAAGCTTCCTGACGTCTTCGCTGTGTTCCTTAGTTTTAACCATGGCGATTGAAAATTATAATTTAGTCACTTATAATAGTTTAAATAACTCGCTATCTAAAAATCATCTGAAAAAAATTATTCACTGAATTACCGTTAAACAAGCATAATATGGCTATAAAAAGTTCAGAAAGCACGTAAACCGGAAATTGATTGATATTATACTGATACTAAAAGAAAAACAAAGTCGTGCCAATAATTTTGAACAAGGGTTTTTTGCAATTATGTTTGTTGTTCCTTTGTTATTTATTTTTTCTAAAATCCGATTGCTGCATCGGAAAGGCCAGTTAAAAATATATAATATACTTTGTTATTTTCTTTAATTTAATCCCTTTTTTAGAATTTATTAGACAAAATTTAACTTTTATTTTACCGTGCCAATAAATATGATCACCACATATATATATATATATATATATATATATATATATATATATATATATATATATATATATATATATATATATATATATATATATATATATATATATATATATATAGTGTATGCATATATATATATGTTGGTGGAACGTGTTAGAGAACACTTTGAAATGAGTTATATATATATTATATATATATATATATATATATATATATATATATATATATATATGAATATACATATATATAAGTTATAAATTTGGATTTTATCGTCACCGGATTATTTATCTTCCACCAGACTATCCATTCATGTGTAATCACATTTTCTTCACCATATTCCGTCTGCTTCACTTTTTTTGTTGTTTTCAAGTAAGATCTTTGACTTACTTCTTGTTTCATCAAATACTTTTGCATGTAAAATCCGATCCCGCATTTTGCTAATTCCTACCCTCTTATGAGAAGGAAAGTATTTCTTCGAAACTCCGCGGATTAAGGACTATCTATTTATCTAGTGTTTCCTTTTCAAATTAAATATGTTTTTAATTCATTTCAAAGTGTTTTTTTAACATATTTCATTAACTGTTTGCTCATATTATAAGCTCTATTTCCTATTTGGTATTATCGAGCTTTTATATCTTGCTGAGATAAGTTTATAAATATTAATTCTTTAATATTTATAATTTATTTTAATTTTACCATCTTGGATCATTTTGGTAAATTCAATTGTAATTTTCATTTTATATACATGTATATATATATATATATATATATATATATATATATATATATATATATATATAAAACAGATATATCTAAAACATATAACTTTCATGGATGTAGGAGATTTAGGGATGACCTTATATGTATAAACGATAATGATGAATTCGAAAAAAAAACATCTTATACATCCAAACGAATTAAAATTGAATTGTGAACATAGAGGACAACAGACTTTATTCCACCAGTTTCTAGTTTAGTAATAAGGATGATAAAACCAGGTGGGAGTAAAAACAAAATATTTAAAGAGTTAAATAAAGCATTTGTTCGTTATCCTGATGCTTTTGAATCGTTTAAGATAAACCAGACTATATTAATAAAGGAAATCGAAAACTATATTAGCAATGTATAAAATGTATTTATAATTACATATAATGAATTTATAATAAAAAAAAATGTATATATGTAAAAATATTTTTAACCTTTATATATCTTCTTTTTTTTTTACACAGAGATCACCACTTATCAAGGCCCGGAAGCCACTCAGGGATAAGGGTTATTGCAAGTACATTACGTTAGTGAGGAGATTTGATGAAGTGTTTACTTAAGGGGTCGGTTCATTAGGAATTTGTTAACATTAGACTTGAAGACATCCAAGTTGTAGTCCGGAGGGAAGCAGGCAGACGGAACAGAGTTCCACAGGCGTGCAGTTCTAAGAAAGAAGCTTTGTTCATGAAATCCGCGTTTTGATTTAGGCACAGATATAGAGTGGGGGAAATTTTTCACAGTGGATTCAGCTAGACGGGTGTTTTTCGTGAAAGATTGGCGAGGGGGGGCCAGGCATTGGAGTTCAGACGAGCACCTGCCATCAAAATAACGATAAAACAAGGATAGGCTTGCAACATCTCTTCTGTGGGAGAGGGGTTGCAGGGTAGAGAAAAGGGCACCCCCACTAAATTACGAAGTCTATTTTTTACTCTGTCAAGGCATGATAGGCTGTTTTTGGCAGCTCCTGCCCAGATATGGCAACATTATTCCATGCTTGGACGTACTTGGCTTGTATATAGATAGAGAATTGCATCAGTAGTGAGATATCTTCTGGAGCGTTAGAAAGATCCCACCATCTTTCCAGCGACCTTAGCAACAGACTTGATGTACGGGTTCCATTTCAGATCAGGAGTAAAGGTCAAACACAGAAGCTTGTCAAAACACGGGGCCTCACCCAGACGAGAGCCATCCATCACAATTGATGCCAGCTGGGGATCAGAGCGTTGATGATGTAAGGACAGGAGTTTGGTTTTGGATGCGTATTCGACGTTCTCGCGCTTCAGTGGCAGCACGTATCAATCTAATTTTCAATAAGAATGTAAATATACTAAATACTAATCATAGTGGGGGTCATAAGTAGTTAAATGGATTAATCCTAATCTTATAAATACAAGACTGATAAATTAAAAAATTAAAAAATGTATCTATTTTAAATGTGGAAATTGATGTATCCCACAGGTAAGAAATTCATTTTAATAGTATGAATAAGGTTAGTAATTGCAATTAAGAAAAGGAAATTAGATCAAATGTTTGCCACATGTCTTCTTCCTTAGATTAAGGGTGGTGGTATTTGATCAACTCTGCTGGGGATCCATGATGTAATATACTGTTTTGTTTTTAAATCCCCGAAACAGTGTTTCATGGTAAACAACTGATGATCCCTTGAAAAATAAATTATTGGTATTATAGTAAATTCGAGAGCGAGTTGATACAGTGATTGCAGGTGAATAAATGACTTACTGACTAGATGGTTTTCTAACGAATGATAAAAAATAATTTTTTGTATAGTTTTAAATGTTAAAAACTTCAAAGACTATATATATATATATATATATATATATATATAGTGTATGCATATATATAGTGTGTATATATAGGGTATGTATATATATGTATATGAATATATTTGTATATATATATATGTGTATATATATATATCAGTTGTTATATAAATACTTATACTTGGCTCTGATATTGACTCTTTTTAAATCTAGATATATTTGATATATAAATATATTTCTCTATATTTATACTTCTGAATTACCGAATTTGAAATGTTTTTTATTAATCTGTTTTTACTTCCGAAAAGTTCTCACATCTCTCTCGCTCTCTCTCTCTCTCTCTCTCTCTCTCTCTCTCTCTCTCTCTCTCTCTCTCTCTGTATATATATATATATAAATATATATCATTTTTCCTTGTTTTTATTAAATATACATCGTAGTGCATATATATATATATATATATATATATATATATATATATATATATATATTTAACAAGTGCATCGTTAAACAGCTCAAGGTGTCTGCAAAAACAGTTGTCAAATCCTGGAAACAGTTTCAAGAGACAGGCACAGCCGCTGGTAAACCAATTCTAGGCATACCGCGCTCAACTCGCACAAAAAGTGCTGCTTCTGCAGTGAAAAAGAAGATGGGGCGAAATCCATAGAGAAGTGTAAGGAAAATTGCGAAAGAGGCGAAGATCTCAAGATCTTCGATGCAAAGGATTGTTAAAAATGATCTTTAGTAAAGTTCATACAAAAAACAGTCCCGCCAGTTAATTTCGGAACCCTCGAAGCACAGGAGCAAGTTGATGTTGCAGGAAAGGTCTTCATCTAGTCTGATGAGAGGATGTTCAGGGTGGAGGCTGTGACCAATAAGCATAACGATAGGGGTTGTGCCAAATGTCCAAAGGACTTGTCAGTCAACGTCAGAAGCCATTTGAAACACCAGAGGCCTGTTCCAGTCATGGTATGGGCTGCTGTTGTGTCCGATGGGAGAAAATCTCCCTTGATCTTGATTGAGGAAGTCCTGAAAGTCAATAGTCAAGTTTATTTGAATATGTTGGAGGAAAAGGTTCTGTCGTGCCTCAGTGAATCATTTGGAGATGATTTCTTCTTCACACAGGACGGTGCTCCAGCTCACACAGCGGATGTGACTCAACAGATGGACAAGGAACATTTCCCAGGCTTCTGGGATAAGCAAATGTTGCAACAATCATGTCGAGTTATCAATCCTATGGACTTCGCTATATGGTCCATTTGGAGAGCGACGTTTGGAGATGTTCCTTCCCAAATTTGGGCTCTTCATTCTGCTTGGGCCAAGTTAGACGATGATGTGGTGCGACGTTCTCGCGCTTCAGTGGAAGCACGTATCAAGCTAATACTCAAAGAAAAATGCAGCCATTTTGAAATTTAATCTTTGGACTTTGTTTGAAATATACTTCCAAACAATAGTGATCAAGCATTTTGTTCATGTCTTTCTATCTATTTATCTATCTATATATCTACTTTTCTATCTATCTGTCTATCAATATATATATATATATATATATATATATATATATAAATATATATATATATATATATATATATAGGCGTGTTGTATTGCTTTTTAGGTTAGATAAAATTGGAAAATATAGGAAACATGTTTATTGTTGTGCCAGTAAGGAATGATGGAGTAATTAGATGTACACGGAGAAATGGTTCAGTTATTGTTTTTCTAAATAACCAACTAATATGTTGTGATTTAACACCGTTTCCATGAGTCAGCATTTTCACTGCATTTGTACTCCCATATTTTAATACGCAACTGATGCTTTCATAAATTGGCAATCAAATTTATTTACTTTTTTTTCTCTTTGGAATTTTATATACTTTAATATCACCACTATTTTTTTTTATCTGTGATAAACGATCAGATTAAGTGATTACTTTCTAATACAGATTTCTATGGCGTTAAGCTTATTATTCACAGTCAAATAATATATGGACTATCTGGATACTTGTCCATAATAAGTCGTTTGTTGCGTTGTTGCGTCTCTTACATATATATATATATATATATATATATATATATATATATATATATATATATATATATGTCTGTGTGTGTGTTTTATACATATATTCATATATATACATATATATATATATAGGTTTGTGTGTATATGTGTCTGTGTCTGTGTGTGTTCTTGTATCACTACTAATGCGTACAGATGTTTTTGTTTATTTAATTGATCGTTGCCTGTTTATGTCGGATAAAAAACGATTTATATCGTAGCCATCGTGAAAAATCTTTTTATAACCTTAGAACCGATGACAGTCATTCAGCAATACGATGTCAAATCATCTAAAATCTAATTTGAGAGGTTAACATTGAAGATATATCAAAGTGGATTTCATGTATACCAGATAATCTGAAAACATTCTCTAATTAAACACGCTGCAGATTTTTATTAGATCATTAATAACAACCGTAAAACAAAGATAAATGTGTTCATGGATTTAATTTTGCTGTTTTTAATTTTATGTAATTGATTCTAGGGAAAATATGTTTCTCATATATATTTTCTATATTTTAATATACTTTGAGATTTAAAAAGTCAAACTAATTACCATAAACAAGTACTCTGTCTCCAAGCTGTATATTTGCAATTAAATAGGGAATGCATGCAATTTTAGTAAGCATAATTTGGTTTAAGTTTCGTTAAAGAGGTGAAGGTTATCAAATACTAGCAAATCGATTGTTTTTTTTTCCTTTTTCGTATCATGTGCTATAGCAATTAATTCATCAATATCAAGCGAAATCGAAGTATTGTATTTAAATCATTTAAGTAAACTATTGACTGGATGTCAAAATTTTAACTTTGCGGGTTTATTCATCAACGATAACTAAAAGAAAATTATGACGACATTAGCCTTAAACATCTGATGATGAAAATAGAAATCGGAGAGGAAATAATATTGTTGTTGCGAATGAATAAACTATGACAATGAATGCCTCAATCCATCTTTTAACAAATCGCCATTTACCGAATATGGTTCTAAGCTTATTTTAAACTAGATTTGATCAAGACGTTTAAAATAAATTTATAATTTTCAAGATATCCATGTTTGAGTCTTATATCACGTCAAAATTTAAAGCTCGTTATTACAAAACATGTGATGCACGTTTGAATTTTGGATATGAGATATGATTCCAAACAAGAATCGGATAAGCGCAGATTACATCAATTAGTTTGTATCTTAATTGTATTTGAGGATTTTTGTCGTTACTCTTCTGGTGACTTTGATCAGGCTTTGAAAGACAATAGACGATATTGATACGCTTACAGAAAATCTTTCCAAGTGTCTAAATAAGAGGAGCGTTTGCTGCAGATATGTGCTATCATTGTTCAATTTTCATCTCAATTCGTCTATCATATTCAACGATACACATAATATTTCCGAAATCGAGTTCAATCAAATTTTGGACAAAATATTAATCTACATGTAAAAAGCATAGAAGAAAGATGTGTAGATGATGTCCCTATATCTGTTAGACTGTATTTGAAACTAGAACATACGAACATATAACATGTCCTTTCTGATAATGAGCCGAACGTTACTACAGTTCATTCTTGACGGTTCCTGTAGAGACGATGATTTTGGATGAAAATCAAGTCATTTGATATGAATCACATTTAGCATTGAATAAAAAATCAATAAAAACGCAATCGTTGATGTTTTCGCTTGTAACACAGTACGATTTAAACACGATAACAAAAATAAAACAAAACGCGTTGCGTTTTCTTCATTTACTAGATCGACATGCAATTCTGTCATTCGGTTTCATGTTCAATGCAAATTATATAGAAAAATATCATTCATGGTAACGCAATTTCCGAAATGTTTCCAGTTGTTATTTGTTATGTGAATTTTGTAGTAAACTCACAATAAAACGATCAAACTTCACGAGAAAAAAGTAAATATAATAATCATGTATTATAATTTATTTTCAAAATAAATACAATCAACCATGATAGTCTAGAGTAAACGTTTATATTTTTTGGGTGTTTTGCCGAAAAAACAAGCATTAAAATAACGATTGCTATTGTGCAATTTACTGCAATCATCAACGTAAAATTATGCAAACTTATTGTACATAGAATTTATGGTATTATATTGATTTTCTTCTGTATAGTTGTTCCATTTTTCCGTCTCTTCGCTAATAAAGCTGAGGTTTTTGGGGACAAGAGAATCTACAATTTGCTTCCTTTTTTCTTCTTGTTAATTTTTATGACGTTTCGTCTCCTTGCTTTAATGAGTTTATCTATTTGAATCTTTTTGTGCCAGGGGATACACCTGTTTTCGTTTTTCTGTACTGTCTTCAGATTTTTTTCGACTCATTTGTCCGCATGTGTGTAGTGTAGTCTTTGGTAAAGCTCTCGGTGAATTGCTTTCACATGTAGTCGTCCCTGTCTTTATATTTTTGTGGTCTAGTTTGTTGCATTTATTTAATAGATGGTTAATTGTTCGTCTCTTTGCTCGCATAGTCTACATTTACTTTTGCTTGTGATTTATGTGTGTTATCCTACATGTGGTTAGTTTTAATCGCGTTGTGCAATTGTACACATATATTCCTTTATTCAGTTCATGTGCCCTTTTCCGAGTCACATTAAGGTGTTTTCATGATTTTCTTCTTTTGTTATTCTAACGAATTGCCAATGAAGCCTTTTCCCTTTTAACCTTTCCTGTCTGCTTGTTTGTTTTTGTTTCGTCATTTACTGTATTGTGCTTCTTGGTGGTGTTTCTCATTGCATCGCCTATCTTTCGGTGTTCTATATTATGTATATTTCCAGGAATGTTTTGTGTTTTCTACGCAATATTCTTTGTTTACCAGTCCCCTTATTCCTTCTTTAATTTTAACATCGTGTCGTTATCAGAGTGTAATGCATTGTGAATTTTTATGAACTTGCTCGTTCTTTAAGCAAGGTGTATAAGTACTTACTTAGTGAATGCTATGAACAGGACATGTTACTCATAAGCCGTAGTGACTAGGTATTAGTTCGTTTCATAACAATTCTACGTTAAATCTTATATTAAAATATTTTATGTAAATCTATTATTATAATTATAATTAATAATAATAATTATAATTCTAACAATAATAATAAGAATACAATTATTAATGTTATTATTAGTCGTAATAGTAGCAGTGGTAGTAAAATAAGAATAACGTGGTAGTACTAACAATAAGGATAACGAAAACTTTTAATGATTGTTATGCTAATATGGGCACTTCCCAAAATAAATTTAATTAAAAGCCCACTAGTAGGCGCTATCTTTTTGCACTATATTTGATTTTTTCAGATGTCAGATCCATTTTTAACATTACGTGTGTTGCTAGAAATTAAAAACAATATGTTATGCACGAAGGTTAGTAAATATTATTCCTAAAATATAATTACAAAAAAAATAAATTTTATAAGATACGTAACATATCCAGCATTTTTAAAATAAAGTACATAAATGCGACGACGGCTGCCAAACCTCAATATATCTTCCTGTATCATGAAACAGGATATGTGATATATAAATATCTGTACGCGATGTTGTCAAGCTAATCAAAAACCTTGATTTCAGTAAACCAACCGGCCCTGGCGGAAATCCATTTATAGTACTCCAATGACTTCAACCAGAAGTTGCCCAAATACTTACAAAACTGTTTAACGTTGTCTCAAGGAGAATTGCGTCCCATCACTCTGAGAAAATCTCATTAGTATGCCCTGTATTTAAGAATTCAGGTGATCGCTCATCCCCCTCTCAGTACAAGTCAATAAATCCTATGTGCATCATGAGTAAGTTGCTGGAATTGGTGTTAAATTGAGAAGTCAAAAACCATCTTAGCAAAAATAACCTTCTTAGTGACCCGCAATATGGTTTCCGTTCGACGTGATCCACAATAGATGTGCTTACAGTTATATCCCGTATGATTAGCGAATCTCTCAACGGAGGCTATCTTTCTAGGGCAATTGCTCTTGGCATATGAAAGGTCATTGATTAGGTATGGCATAAAGGCCTATTTCACAAGATCTACAGCTACGGTATAGCTGGAAATGACTTCTCAATTATTAAATCCTTTCTCTCTGATAGGTTCATAAAAGTAGTGGTTGATGGACAGAAATCAGAAGCTCACAGTAATAATGCTGGAATCCCTCAAGGGTCCAACCTGGGCTCAACTCTCTTCCTGATCTATATTAATTATCTTCCAAATAACCCCCTTACATCATTCATAGACATTTATGTTGATGACACTACTATCTATGGTAGCACATCTAAGACCGTAAACGACCAAGTTCTCTTCGATTGTCTTTTCCTTGTATCTTGAGCAAGTGGTGCAATGGGGAAAGAGGTGGGTTGTTACTTGTAATGCATCTAAAACCAAGCTTTTAGCTTTACATCATGAACGCTCTGATCCTCATCTAGCATCAATTGAATTGAATGGTTCTTGTCTTGGGGAGGCCTTATGGTTTTACAAGCATCTGATCTTAAACGGAACACATACATTAAATCCATTGACAAGGACGCTGGAAATATGATGGGGTCCTTCTATCGATCCTGTAGATATCTCACTGCTGATGTAATCCTCTATCTATTTAAGAGCCAGGTACGTCCAAGGATGGAGTACCGTTGCAACGTCTCGGCAGGAGCTGCTAGAAAGGACATCCTGCGTTGATAAAGAAAAAATAGACTTCATAGCCCCGTAGAGGATGCCATATTCTCTTTCCTGCAACCTCTTTCTCACAGAAGAGATGTTACAGGTTTGTCTCTACTTTATCGTTATTTTCATGGCAAGTGCTCGACTAAGCTTCAATCTATGCCCCCCTTGCCAAACTTACATAAGAAACACCTGTATAGCAGAAAACACTATCAATAATTTACCCCACTCATTATCTGTGCTTAAAATGTAGATTCCAGTAGCAAATTCTTCTTCTTAGAACTGCACGCCTATGGAATTGCCTTCCGTTTTCCTGCTTTCCAGCTGACTACAATATGGCTGTCTTCAAGTCTAACGTAAACAAGTTTTGGATGAGCCGTTCCATATAAGTTAACAGATTTACCGAATTTCCATTACTAGCGACTACTATATTGCCCAGTTTCTATTGTACACCTTTTCTCTTATCCTCGAGTGGCCTCTAGGCCTTGATAAGCCGTGATGCCTATTTAAAAAAAATTTGCACCACCGCTTGATAAGAGTATATTCTTAATAAAACAATTGCTGTGTCAAACATATTATCTACTATAACTATCCAAGTATATTTCTAACTATTTTTTCATTAATTTTACTTATTTTATCTGATTTTATTTATCTATGTATTCAATCTGTCTTTATCCTTCTAAATAGCTTTCTATCATATGATATATATATATATATATATATATATATATATATATATATATATATATATATATATTATATATATATTTTAAAGTATTACTTATATTTCATATCTATTTGAAAATTTTTAAAACAACATTTGGTATTTTAGGAATATTTCAGATTTGGTATATTAGATACAAATCTTTGATATTCTTAAGATATCATAAACTCGAAAAAACACATTAACATTAGAAGATATCGACGACATCATTAGATCTTTTCTTACAATAAATACTAAGAAATTAAAGCATATTAAAAAATATTCACTTCCATTGATGAATAATGTGTAAATAGACGTGGAATATGAATATAAAACTATTTTTTCCTTTCAGATTTTGCTCAAAATCCAAGAAGTCTACACAAATCCGACATTATAATTCCAGTTTTACAGTTAAGTAAAAATGTGTTTCTACACATTTTATCTAAACTATGCACTCCCGTATGTGCCAAGAATATTATTATGTAAAATGTCAATGGTAATAATATGCTAAAAACTATGTTGTCCAGGATTTAAATAACATGGTTTTATTCAAAAGTATTCAGTATGTTATTATTGTCGCATTATCTAGGCACGCGTCACCTTGTTAATTTCAGTTTAAAACTATCCTAAAATCATATTTGACCTTAATTAGATTAATTTTTTGTGAAGTGTTTCTATAATTACTGAATTATTACTTCATATATCTATCTCTACTACTATATAAAAGTTACTTATGTATGTGTGTGAATTATTTCCTCATAGTAAACGATTGCTCCCACCGTTTGCAAAATTCACACAAAAGTATTTTATATATGTAGCAGTGTTCTGGGATATGTTTTGTACAGAAATGTATCCGATCCGTATCGAGAAATCGAAAAAATCGTTTCTATAGATAAAAATATTTTTTATAGTTTGTTATTTTACTTACAGAGAAATATACAGGTTACACTGGCCAAGAGTGATAACTCTAACCAAATGAAGTGAAATTCAATCCTCAGAAAATCATTCTTCTTAAACACAGAACTATTGTCATCTGCAGATATAGCTCACAGGTAAGGTAATCGACTGCAGATCGAATCGTTTCCTGTTGAAGACTGAGTATACCTCCCATTTTATTTCATTTTGTTCTCAGTAATGAGTTCAATCCACGTTAAACAAAGGGTACCATTTAACATCGCCACAAATCGTCTCTTCGTTTTCATATTTTAAAACTAAACTGTAATCACAAATAACTTTTCCAAGGCATTCATCGTCAAGCCCAAATATCAGCTGACGTTTTATTGTAAACAGACACAGGGAGTTTGATGAACTATATCATCATAATAATTTATTTTTTTATTTTTTGCGAATTAGTCCACCGGGCAAATTATTTCTCGTAATATATAATATTCAATAGAATATTAGTTCTATAATAATACCTACCCAATCTGCATACATTTAAATATCATATTTAACGTATTGTGCGACCGTGCCACACTTAGCGTCCAGCTATAAAAATAGACAAGAATTTTGACTTAAAATTTTTTTTATTTTCCTACGAAGCTGTTTAAGATTAAACATTTGTTTCGATTATGAAACAATTATTTATTTTTTGTCATGGGTCACTAAAAGAGAAATCCTACCAGACCGCAACACATTTCATTATATCAATTATATCAGACAACTAGCTGTAAAATGCCGAAATCACATATAATAAAAAAAAAATTTGAAAAACTTGCTGTTAACCTCTTTCTTTTAAATGAACCTACACAACACTAAAAACATCGCTAAGTTTACGAACCTAGACGATTTCAATATGCGATTGTAACGAAGTAAATAAAAAGAAGCTTCTCTATCACTTGATCTGAAATATTTTAATGCATTTCAGAAGAATACGTTTTCAGACACATATAAACATGAACGTTTATATAATATCGTAACACTAAAATGTCGGTATAATGATAAACAAACAAATAACAGCATTAAAAATATGCTCGCTTTTATGAATCTATGTATATATCTATAAAAGTGAAAGTGTATGTCTGTCTACGTGTGTGTCTGTCTGTGTACATTTCCCGACACAATAATCAATTTTTAGTCTACTATCTCGAAATTTGATATACAGGGTATAAATTGGGAAAATCTTTGTAATCCATCTTCGGCCAGAAATGTGTTCATGTATTTGAGCTTTGAGAACTCTACAAAACTCCTCCGCCAATTTTGGGTCTAAACCCTTGAAATTTTAGACATCGGTTCTTTCCATATTCGATTTTAACTCAAAACAATAAATGCTAAGGGGTCATAATAGGAGTCAAATTTCAAAAAATTTACCTCTACGATCTCTACCAAATTACTCGGACAATTTCTGGTCTAAACATTTAAAATTTTACATAAAGGGTATTAAGAGATAGGGCAAGCTTTTTAATCGGTGCTGATAAAAAAATTGAGCCACCAATATATAAATTCATGCATGTATGTCTGCATGTCTGCCTAAAACTTTCGACAGAGGCGACGGATTTTACAAATGAATTAGCTAAAAATAATAATTTCTTCACCCTCAACTTGGCACTTTTCTACAGGGAGGGGTCGTTTTTTTCGCCGATATTTTCAAAAATCATCCCGTCTTTTCGATCGTCTAGCCTTAATTTAAACCTACATCACTTAGGGTTTGGCGGTGGTCGTAACAGCAAATACGTCACGCTTTTTTATGTTGTTTTCCTCCTTCGAAGTACGGCTTCGAGCCTGCCTTCCTACTACCACTTTTGTTTTTCTCAACACACACCTCCAAACACCCGGGCAACGCCGGGCACCCATGCTAGTAAATGAAAAAAAAACAATATTTTAGCTTAAGTCGATGTATTCCTACAGTTTTCGGAACGTGCCTATTTCGTATATTATTTTATCCGAGTAATATCCACTTGTCATCTGACGTATATTAATTTAGCTCTAAATGTGTATTTTGATATTAACTTACATAGCATGCATTACATAAGATATATGTTTCTTAATTTAAAAATAACCGTGTTCATGTAAATTACTCCAAAGGTAATTAATGAACAAAATATCTTTGAAAGGATTGAGTAATTTACCGTTATTCTATGGATAAACCATACTTGAATGCAATCGACACAATAACATTACAAATGCATTTATTATTTACTGTTAAAAAGGCATCTGAACATAAATCTAGAAGAATTGTGTGTCTGTTGATTTCTAAATCTTTTCATAACATTTCCAAACTTATGATATCTTTAGAATGTCACGACATGAATTATAAGATATGTCAATCGTCTAGAAAGTTTGTGTTTAAAATGGATCGTGTCTAATCTTGATCACTGAAAACTAAGAAATATAGGACTTATTCTTGGAAAATAACGAGCTAAATAATACACAGTTAACAATTATAACACACTTGCATCTGCTTATGCAAGCGAAAACACGGTACCCCAGAGGTTAGAATGTTCTTAGTTAATTAATGCGAAAACGCGCCATTTCTAGTATCTAATTACATTGTATATAATACATATGCTACACTGGGAATTATTGTACAATAGTTAGCGTCATGCGATATTTATAATTTCTCGGACTGAATTTGCTGTAGGCATAAATATTCCTGGCGTTACTTGAGTACGATTTTCTGTTGTATAAGTCCAAGTTGTTCACCATTCGCCAATTATCTCGGGGCATATGTGATTATAATACAGAAAGTTCATGCACTTCAAAAATACATTACATTTACTTGAACCTTACTGCCTCAAATATCGCTTCACAATTGATAATGACTTACTGTGTCTTACTGGTAACGTATAGTGACTCAATAATAAAAACATTTCTTTGACACACACACACACACACACATATATATATATATATATATATATTTCAAGAGAGAGACAGAGAGAGGGTAGATAGATTGATAGATATATAAATAAATATAGATATAGACAAATATATCTGCTAATATAAACTTGCATAAATTAATATGTATATATGCAAATGTATGCATTAATGGACATATGGGTATATATGCATACACAAATGTATGCATTTATAGATATATGAATATATATATATATATATATATATATATATATATATATATATACATACATACATTTATGCAAGCCTATGTAAGCATATATAATTGTTCATTTCCATGTGTATATGTTACATAACTCTAAGCGTATATCAAGAAATGCAGGGTCTCAACGATTGACAAACTTATCCTAACGAGAAAGAAATATTCGAACGGCTTATTGAAATTAAAACATCCTTTAAAATGAATTGTAAAAATTCATCGACAAGATTCGGAGGATTTGCATGGAAATACCTATTAATCCCTGCTATATTTACATTGTGTCGAATATTAAAACTGTATTAAGAAAACTGAAATATACATTTATGCATGATTTATTTGTTACCAATGATAATTACTGTACATAGGGTATTTGTCAAGGGCATAAAATCCTTGTCATGATTTTACCAGGACTTTCTTTTCGCCTAGTCATAGTTACTAACTATACTTTATCGACCTAGCGAAATAGATGATTATGATTAAGAAATTTTACATGATTACAATGAAATCTTTGGAGGACATTGCGATATTTTCGAATATGTTATTTTATTATGCACATCCTGAAGAGCCTGGAGGTTTAAAAATAAAGCGTGCGTTTGGCGGAGGGAGTATTGAAAATATCTATCTATCTATCTATCTATCTATCTATCTATCAATAGTTTTCTCTCTGTAAAAGTATGTATGAATTCTATATATTTTAGGAGATAGATTTGTTCATTCCAATATATATATATATATATATATATATATACATATATATATGTATATATATATATATATATATATATATATATATATATATATATATATATATATATATATATATATACGTGGTGTTACTTCAATCAATATGATTAATATTCGGGTTCAGAAGAGTAAGTAGTAACAAAAACACTAAATGAGAAAATGAAGTGCACGACGATGGTAGATTAGAGTGTCCCAAACGATTTAAAGCCAGTGCCTGTCTTGCTTCTAGAATAGAATGCTAGGAATATCGCCCTTATGATACATGTGCGCAGTTTTTTTTAAAGTGAAAACAACAATGTTATAAAAACAGTATGCATGTAAAATAAAATATACTCTACAAGCTCGGCTTCGTCGGCTTTTGGACATGTATTCGATTTTAGAAATTATACATAATACCAATATCTTACTTTTCTACATATTGAAAAAAAGATTAAGCATAAAATTCTATTTTACGAAATTAATTATTAATCTAATTACGTATTTCTTGTTTTCACAATTACGCTTAATTTACAGATGCGATGTTTGTTTGATTTTTTAAGTTGCAAACTAAAATTATAAACACGAATTTGTTTTTTTCCAAAAAAATATTGTTTAAAAACATTTTATTTTGTATTCCAAATTACTTTCACAGAAGAGCACATTTTACTAATTTGAAGAAAAATATTATGCACACTATATTTTTTTTAAATCAAATAAAGCACATTATCAGGTTTTCACAATTGTCTCCAATACGAACCTGCTAGCATTTATAAGCGAGAGCAACGGCATTAAACTCAAAATATATTTTTCAAAATAATATCTAATTTTATTTAATTACTGAAACACACAATTTCATAATCACGGGTTATTGTATTTTGTTGTGATCTAAGTTTCTTTACATCCGGTTTGAACTCTTTAAGCAAAGTCTCCAGAAGAGTAGAGCGCCATGTTACATAATTCCTTCTTCCTTCGCTTGAAAATTAACTTTTATTTCTCTTTTTTCTACAAGGTGGTCACCACTTATCAAGGCCCGGAAGCCACTCAGAGATAAGGGTTATTGTAAGTGCAGTACGTTAATGTGGAGATTTAATAAAATGTCTACTTAAGTGGGCGGTTCATCAGGAATTTGTTTATGTTGGACTTGAAGACATCCAGGTTATAGTCAGGTAGGAAGCAGGCAGACGGAACAGAGTTCCACATGCTTGCACTTCTAAGAAAGAAGTTTGTTCATGGAAAAAACGTTTTGATTTAGGCATATCTATAGAGAGAGAAAGAGAGAGATAGATAGACAGATATCGATAAATAGATAGATAGATAGAAAGATAGATAGATCAGTTTTAAATATACTAAATCTTACTTACACGTGTTTGATTTTTATTCTATGTGACAGCACTTTTATTCTGTAGTATACCATTCTTCTTCTCGGAGATGTTGACATAATGTTGACTACTTAACCTTATATTATATGAGTGTATCTATTAATATATACGTAATACAAAGTAGTATTCCTGTGACTTTATTAACCATGTAAGTTTTTAGCCCTATATAGCGAAGAATGCAATGTATGTGTCATGTAAAAAATCCATGGGAGAAAACACATCAAATGCACTATTACCTTCCTGTATCATAGTCCACAGCCCGTTTGCTTTCCCCATGAACATACAACTGTAAAAAACCTTTTTACTTTTTAAAAGTCCTCCATATTAGAGATATTTTTCCGTTTAAACTTTGGAAATCGAGGCGGTTTTTGTAGTCTTTGTTTTTGTGTACGTACATGATAACATCGTTTTCATGCGTAATCTGGCATGTAGATTTCCTTGTAAAAAAGGGGGCATTATCTTCTTCCTCGTTTCTCTTTCAGAGGACGTCTTCGCTGTCTTTTTTAGTTAGTAGGGGTGGGTGGGATTAGGGTGTGTGTGGAAGGGGGCATGCCCGTTTTCATAGAAGCAGCGTGGGTGTTTTGAGCCGTCTTGGCCGGGGTACAAAGGAGTTTTGATTTTCTTCGAGAAGGGAACCTAACGAAGTCAATTTTTTTCTTTACCAGGGAGTGAAGCATTTGCCCGGGGAGGTAGATTAGCAGGGGGCGTTTTTCTTTGGGGAGAGGATCGGGCTTGTCGGGATATATAACCTTTCTTTGTTCATCACTAACTCGTTTTTTATCTAACGATTCTTTCAATTTTACACATTATTTAAACAATTTCCCCCTGGGGCATTGCTTGTTCTAATCCCTAACTTTTTGTCCATTGACTTGAATGATGGAAACAAGTTTCCACTCATCTTTTTTTTTTGGGGGGGGGGTTCCGTGTTGCATTCAATTTCGAAATAATCCAGAGTGATTTCAGTTTGAGGAATATCTTTTTAGTAGGTGTATTTCACCTCGTAGGTTTTCCCCCATCCTGTGCATCCGGTTACAAATGTCCGAAAACACGACCTTTGGGTTATTCTTTGCTGCTGGTCTTCTTTTTGGGCATGTGTATGTAAGGTTCCTCACTTCTACGCAAGGCCTTCCTGAGAAAAGTATCGGTAACTTTTCTGTCTCCGCGTCCAAATCGTAAGGAATATTCAAAAAGTCTTGTCTATTTAATAAACTGTCGAAAGACCATACGCCATTGTAGTGGTCGACGTCTATACTTGTGATGTCACCAAACTTAAGCGGGTATGCAGGCAAATATTCGCTAGGGACGACACCCAGTACCTCAAAAATGGAAACAGTGGTCCTTCCTCGCGTCATGTACTATATTTTAAGATGTATTCCTGTGTTATTTTCTTGTTTTGGATAATGCAATGCAGTTTTCCTCTATTTGAAACAGTGCGAACCAGGTATTGTAGCCTCTTGACTGCGTTTTTTCTCTCCGCTTACAATATCCTACAGCTATCAGTTTCTTCACTGTTTCTTTTCTCGATCTCATTAGTTTCTTCGATTTTCTCACAATTACGAAGACGGAAATCGTCCGTTGACATATTCCTACACTCAAGGCTGGTGTAACACCCCTGCTTGAGGAGGTGGCTAGGACTCCAGATTATTGGCACGTAGCCGTCTAGACTCCTCGGAGGTTGTTACATAATCTGGTATGATGAAAGCGAATATCGAAGCATCAGGTAGGAAGAAAGGCAAACGATTGTAGTCTATCAACAAAAGCTTAATTTTCACAAAATTATGTACAAAGTGTTTTACAATTCTCATTCAGATTTTGTAAGTTCTTTTCAAAGTCTCAACTCTCTTCAGAGACAGCGACAGATGGATAGATGAGGTGGGGAGGGGTCACGTCTTTTCTCTATTCTGATCTGAACTCTGTTCTACTCAAGTCTGGAATTCTTCTCTGAAATTTTCGCACGACAGTCGTATTTATAGTAAGGTAAGTGGATGGAGTAGTGCTTCTCCATAGCCAATAAAATTTCGCCACGAATCTCCACGAAATCCTAAGCCCCAGGGTTTTGCGTGGGTACAATTCCCACACTGAATCTAAGTATGGTTTTCAAGGAAAGATGTCAATTCTGACATCTTACTTCCGGGGTTCATCTAAGGCCAGACAAGGTTCTAAGCGAAATTTCCTGTCGTCAACTCTTCATCCGTAAAATTACATTTCTCTGGTTTTCAAACAACATCTATTTTGACATGAGATAAAAAATATATATTTATCTTCTCTATCTTCAATCCTCGGGTATCTGGCGTCACTCGGGAATAAAAAGCTACCTCAGCGTAGTTCTAACGTTTCTTAATGGGGCATTACGTTACACTGGTCAACGGTTATTCAAGTGTCTGTTACGTATTCTATACATTTTTTGGCTTTCGCAATGAAGTTTTCCATATTTATTTTCACTTCGTTGTCAAGATTGGTTTCGTCTTCCAGCTTATCCGTCGAAACACCTTAATTAGAGGAAGAACCGATCAATTTCATTTTCGAGGCATTCGACCTCGACGCACCCCAATCAACACTAAAACACCGACGGTAAGTTCTGAAAAGGAAAGTCACGGATCTAATATTGATCGATCCTAAACGAAAGACATATTAACAGCTTTTACAAAGAAAAGCTTGAGAGGGGATGTTGGGATAGCAACACTACATACTCTGAAAACAGACTATTCCTGATATCACTACCGGTGACTAGGTTCTGCTTTTCTGCAATTTGAACATATACCTCAGAGAGAGAGAGAGAGAGAGAGAAAGAGAGAGAGAGAGAGACTCGTGACTTTTTTGTCCTCCACTTGAGCAGAATTCTCACTCAACTGACATTGTTTCTTTACTTCCTGTTTAATATATTACTCTTTTCACTGCTTCCCAATGTGCATGTTATTTTTCCAACATTTACACAGTGGCAAAAACGATAGAGGAAAGCTAGTAGCGTTTATTATCTCAGAAGTATGAGAATTTGTCGGGCCATATATTTAGCAAATATTACGTAATATTGATTGTCACAATGAGAATAATATATTGTTTTTTTCCTGAAGGGGCGCGGTTTCCATATGTTGAGTGTAAGATATCTAGGGTGGCAATACAACACGATTTTAACAACGTTGCAGCTCACAGAGCTGCAGTATATATCAATGTGAACGTCGTAGGTAACAGAAATATCACGATATCACCAGAAATAACGCCTGTCAGGCTTTCTCAGTAGTACAAATGTTCAGGGTTTCAAATACAGGTTTGTCAGAAAAGCTTTAAACAAAACTTTAAATTGAATAATTCAGCTCGAAGATGATTTATCTTACTAACCTACCAATTACGTAAATGTGGAATTACTCTTAATATGAAAGAATACAAGTTACGTACAATTATTGCAATATATGCATGTTGACTATAATTAACATAAGTAAGCGATATTAATTAAATGCTGTAATTCCATAAACATTTTCTTTTCAGGAGAATATTGCGTTAAACATCATTTTAGAATATTCTGTTCGTCGGGAACCGTGATATTTGATTACATTTTTAAACAGTTTATGATAGGCTAAGCCTACTACATCCTACCACATAGACTGTACATGAATTACATTGTATTATCAATAAATATCGATGCACAAACAAAATATTGCTTTTTAAATAACCTTCCAATAAAAAACTTTTTGCATTAACGTACGTCACCTGGTGATATATTGTGTAGCAAATTAAATAGCAAGTATCGGGATAGTTTTACCCTTTCATTTGATTTTTTTTTATTTATTAAGCATATAGTTTAGTAAGCAGTGGGTTTTAATGTTGGGTACATGCGATACCTGAAATAGACAGATTCGATTTACAACGCAAAAATGATTTATCTTCATTTATCCTAAGACAGAATATATATTGCACTATGATGCTGGCCTAAAGTTTTATCTTACTTTTTACAAGCGTTTGATCGAAATTAAGCCCGGTTAAGTAAAGATATAATTACTTTAATTATAAAATCAAATTAGTCAAACTATGATAATTAATGAGAGACTTAACACAATAGAAGTTATGGGGTTTGACAATATTGCATTTAACAGCATGAAATATATCAAGTTTTTATTTTATTTTGTTTATAAAAAAAAAAAAAATTCGAAAAATATTTTCAGAAGAGGTAATATATAAACACAAGTTAATATTTGGAAACGTAACATTATCGAGTTTCTCCGACATCCTGTAAAATCCTCACGCAAATAACGTTCATGTTACATAATCTGTTTTGAAAAAATAATGGAATCCTTTGTTTAAGACATTCAGAAGAAATTTTGGAATGAATTTCTTTGTTGTTAAATTTTATACGCTGTATTTTATATTGATAGATTGAAATTATATTATTGGGTTGCGATTATATTATTGGGTTATAATTATATTATTGGGTTGCAATTATATTATTGGGGTGCAATTATATTATTGGTTACAATTATATAATCAATATCCTGTAATTGTGGCATCTTCTGTCAGAAATTACAGCACATTAAACTTTGTAAACAGATTGAACAAGAAAAGAAAAGTTTATTAAGAAACTCTTTTAAAGTGAGTTCGACATTTAGTCAAATCCAACCCCTGATCTCCGAAGACAATATTAAATCGTTGGTATGACCAGGAAAAACACTATTAATAATCAGGCTAATTGGTCAGACAGGTTCCAACGGGATGTCAGTTTCGTTGAAGATACATATCCAGTTAGTGAACATTTAGTTTAAAGAGCGAATCTGACCGTAGCTTTTGAGGACGTAGTTGACATTTATCAAAATATATGTGAATGGAATCTGACTCTGAGGCGTACCATAGGGAATATTCCTTGGCTAGTTTGAATATCATTGCTTTGAGCTTTGAGGACAGTCAGTATATGTGGCGATCTGATATATCATATAAATATAAGTCTCGTCTTGTTGGAAATACAAAATACCAATAACATAGAAGCATAATTTAGTAGACGGTATACCCGTCGTTGGCCGGGGTAAATGAGAATCAACAATTGCCCTACGGCATTCATATTTTATTGTCATTAAACTCGTTGAATCCCCCATTTTTAAATAAAATCGGCTGATTGTCTGCTATAATTGATAACCCACCGCGGTGCATAAGGATGATCGCAACATGATTCTTTGCAGTGGAGTTACTGTAGTCTACAGTGCACTGTAGAGACACAGCCATTGAATTTATTGCATGATTTTATATAATGGTTTAAATTAAAGTTTAAAAGACAAAAGTTACGGATCACGGTGAAATTGTGTTCAAAGCAGAAACATTCAATTCGGAGTTATTTCTGCCCTTGCGATTGGCCCGAAATGCACTTCGACTTAACAACACACAATGCAGTTCTGGTTTTTGGAGTCGCCTGCTTGTCTCCGTTGCGCAACAACGGGCGTAGAAACGACTGGCCACGCTTTCTTTGTTTGCCGCGAACTCTGCCAGTACTGGTCGTATATCAGCGAGTTGAGGGTTCGCATCGATCCCGAGCATCCTCATCCGATTACCGTATCCAATGTCGTTGACAACGTGAGGCCGCCGTGAGGCAGGGAAAGATAAATGATATATATTACGATCCTGGCTGTGGGGAGAATGGTGATTTGGACGTCGCGTCTGTAAGGTAACCGGGGGGGGTCTTTTTCTGATCAGGATCTGATCGCTTTCTTTAAACAACAACTACGGTGAAGATCAGATGTGATAGAAGAAGACTGCATCATGCGGCATTTAACAAAAGATGGATACATGTAGCAAGTCTGTGTGTACGAAAAGGAGCCAAATTTGAATACGTGTTCCCCGCCTAGGTGTAGAACACGCAGCTCCGTCAAACCTAATCAATGTCCATTCTCTTAGCTTGCCGAGTGAATTCTTCATCCCTCCCTCACTAGGGAGCTTCCAAGATCCCCATCCCCTCATATCCGCAATTTTTCTTTTCACTACTCACTCTAAATTTCGCCTTGGAGAGAAAGAAATTAATCACTAACGCCCCATCCCTCACCCACTACTTTGTTCTCCATTTCGTCCCATCTGTAGAGCATCTCCACTGAGAGACCGGCCTATAGGAGCTCAGGTTCCTTTACAAACCGAAGTTGAACAGGTGGTCTATCAACTAGACGGGGTTGGGAGAGTCCTACTAACCACTTGTGTATTATTTCTTCCCCAGCCCTCGACACAGATGAATTATTGTCATCTTTTTTGTTTTTACACGGAAATAAAAAATGTGTTTAAAAATTGGGTTCTAAGTAGGACGTCCCCCAGTACGAACGGGTGAATGCGGTATTATGGTGAAAGAAGATACTGCCTAAGAGGAATGCTTTCTCTTACTTCTGGAGTGACAAGGATGAAAAACGTCCGCCATATTCCTCCCTTTTCAGTTGGCCTTGTGCCTAAGTTTTTGTTCAGTTCAAACTTACTTTGTAATTTTAGCTTGAAAAAAGAATTTAATATCTCAAAGTGTAGTATCTGTTCCGGCAGATGCTGCTCTTTGAGACTATTGCCCTTGTGGCAATTGGTTAGTGGTCCATGTAAGGGCAACTCTATATACAACCCCCTTCCCGCTTCCGTCTTCACTACACATAAAAACCGACCATATTTTCCTTACGTGGAGAAGCAAATAAATACTAACCCCATTACAATCAATACTCCCTTCTACTGGGCCTTTTAGCTGAAATCAAAGTAGTGTATCTGTTCTGGAACTTCACTCCATATAAAAACCGAAGTTGTGTCATATTTTCTCTTACGTGGAGAAGCAAATAAATACCTACCCCATTGCAATAAAAATGATTGCAATATTTCCCCTATATTTTTGTAATGGGGAAGTCCGTTTGGTTCATTCTGCTCAAAAATAAAAAGATATTTTTATATTCAATTATACATAAAAAAATTAGAAACCATTTGTATCTTAAAATGTAAGCATGTAAAAAGACGTTATTTTAAATCGTGTTCAAATGTCAAACATATATATATATATATATATATATATATATATATTATATATATATATATGTGTGTGTGTGTGTGTGTGTGTGTGTGTGTGTGTGTGTGTGTGTGTGTGTACAGAAAAGAGAAATAAAAAAAATGGGGTGGATTTTTACTTAAAAGAGAATGGACATGTGAAAAAAAGCCATTTTTTAAATTTGATTATACAGTTTTGTTCAAAAACGCGTATATATATATATATATATATATATATATACACACACATATGTATATACATAAACATACATGCAATGTGTAATTGTTTTAAAAGAGTTTATTTGTTTATTTGTTATGTAAAACTTATAGTTTTTGCATTGTTTTACAATTAAAAACATAGGACATTTTTGATAAATAGAACGAAAATTACGGTGCACAAAAATAAAAGTCAATTTTAATTTATGCGCGCCTTTAAATAAGCATGCAAAAATCATTTGTCTAATAGGAAATTCACAAAGAAAAGGTTTGCAAAAATTACTTTTTTCAGTAAAAGTATTAGTTACGCAGGTTATTAAAAGTATTAGTTACGCAGGTTATTACAGAAATAAAGTGGATGCAGTTTAATCTTGCCCAGGATCGTTTTTCTTTTTTCTTCAATATATAAAATTTATATACATACAGGCACGTGAAAAATTAGTCAGTTTAATCCCCCAACAACTTTTGAAGCAAAACGCTTAACTTTATATTTGTTGTGGGTTTCGTGAATACCTCAGCGATATTTAGTTCTGATGATATGTAATTGAAAATAATGGATTCCTTTTTCACGTCATTTTTTTATGAAATTGTATTTTTTGTCTACATGCTTAAATCATTGGTTGATTATTGTATTCTGAGCTAAGACTATACTGGCTTGATTATCAAAGTTAAATAATACGGGGCTTTTAGTTATTTCTTGTTCTAAAATAATATTTAGAATATTTTTAATGTAGAGTGCTTCCTGGGTCGAGTGTGAGATCGCGATAAATTTTGCTTCAAACGTAGAGAGTGATACAATCCGTTGCTTTTTAGATTTCCATGAAAGAATAGGTCCATTTTCTGATAGTCTTTTTGTGGATTTTCGAAATATTAACTTCTGGTTTTAGTTCCTTTTAAATAACGAACGACTTATTTAGCTCTGTTTTAATCCTTCATTTTCGGTCTTGATAATTTTTGCGACAGTTTTGTTACTGAATAGCATATATTAGGTCTCGTCATAGTCATTAAATTTACAAGACTTCCGATTATTTCTCCGTATAAGTTATCGTCTGTTATTTCAGATTCTGTGTGTATATTTTTATTAATATATATTCGACCGGTGTAGAGTGTTTCTCGCATTCTCCCATTCCAAATTTTCATAGTATGTTGTCAATGTATCTCGATTGATTCATCGTGATAAGTAATTTCTCTTGAGTAAATTCTAAATTCTATCCCCAAAACCAGGATATTTTTCAAAGATCGGTTATTTTGAATCTGTTACTTAATTTGTACTAACAACCGGTCAACATTATGTCACAATTTGATGAGATTCAATATCATCGACTCATAAAACCAAAATCATTATTTTATTGTATTTGTGTTGGGTATATAAACACGAGTCTGCAGCGAATTGTGTAAATTGTTGTTTAATCATATAATCATGAAATACTGTATTCCAACACTGATCACTGCTTTAGACTGTACAATGACTTGTTAAGCCGCCGCACACTATTTTTATTTCTCATTATAAATTCCTCTGGAGGATTAATATAAATTCCTCTGGAGGATTAATATAAATTTCACATTGTATTGTGACACTCCAATAAGCATTTTTACGTCCATTTGACGGATGTTTAGGTCATATTGCAATGCGATTTACAAAAATATTCTCATTGCCGTTAGGCTTGTGATTGGTGAAAACGGAGAAAAATATTCTGAACTGTAAATCTGAGAGCAACAAATCTAGCTTTGTACTGTTGAACACCTGATGCCGTAGTCTTTTTGTAAAGACCCATTTTGTAGAATTAACATGTTTATCATTTTGGAGAGGTATACCGTATAGGTATCATTTTGCGCCAAAGCATATATTTCTTTTTTCGTGGCTATTTCCCATCCATCACAATGTTCTGAATTAATTGCTTTCTTAAAGCATTTTGGCGTATTTTCCAATAGTCGATTTGTTAATTTTTCATATTGTCGACCACAAAGAAATTGGGCAGTTCTCTATTTCTTTTGGGCATCTTTCGACCTAATCATCATCATCATCATCATCATCATCATCATCATCATCATCATCATCATCGTCATCGTCATGGTCATCGTCATCATCATCATCATCATCATCAACATCATCATCGATATTCTTGCCCCCGTTATCTTCATTATCTTCCTTTGTTTTAATACTTTGAGGAAATATAATTTCATACTTTTCATATGATGGGGTTTCGTTTTTAAAATTAAACGTTTCTGTGAATTTTACACATCGGATTTTTTAATTTTATTTTTTTCTGGAAAAATACTAAATTGGCTGGACTGTTTTTATCGTATCCAAGAAATATACCTCTATCGGTGTTAATATGTATTTATATATGCGAAACAATTTGAACCAAATACATGCATTCGGGTTAAATTTGTTTTTCTACCACAGAAAGCTTCATATCGGCTTTAGATAGTGTTTTGTTAAAGCACTTGTTTCGTATATAAGCATTCGCCATGAGTACGTACGCTCAGAGACTGTTGGATAGTTTAGATTTAATGGGTAGACATCTTGCCATTTCAAAAAGTGTCCGCCATTCTCGTTCCGGGGGACCGTTTTGGTGTAGCGGTTTAGGGGCCGATTTTTTAGGCTTGATACGATGGTTAATTAGTAAAATTTCAAAGTCTTTATTCGTGAATTCCTACCGGTGTCAGAGCGAATACACTTTACTTCACCGTGGGGAGTCATGTCGGCTTAATATGTTTTAGTTGCTAGCAGTGTATCAGTTTTGTTCTTTAAAAAGTAAACCATTATTAAACCTGAATGGTCATCTACGAAATTGAACACATATCTATAATGTTCCCTGCCCATTAAATGAAATATTTTTAAAGTTTTAAATAATTTTAGCTTAATAGAATAAGGGAAATTGGATACTGATGCATATTTCTGAATATATATATATATATATATATATATATATATATATATATATATTCTGCATCAATATCCAATTTCCATCATCCTATGTGGTTAAACTGATTTTAGAACTTTAAAACTATTTAATTTAATTTTCTATATTTATCACCTTTAGCGAATTAAGTTGAAACCTTTTATAATATTTGCTAATATTTTTCTTCCAACGAGATGTATAAACATCGAAAACTCATGGTTTAAAGAAATATATTTAACTATACTATGTATATGTATTCTTTGTCTTGCATGCAATCAAATTTTTATACTTGAACTTTAACTTTTTCAAATCACAAATTTTAAATTCCTAAATTATGATTTTTTTGCTCTATCTAGGATACTGAACGATTTTATTAAGCTGGAATAGTCTTATATTAAATATTACATAAAATAATATGTTGTAAGACCGATAATCACTGGATTTGAACACCGATAGATTTATTGTATTTCATTATTTTGAGTTATATATATATATATATATATATATATATATATATATATATATATATATATACTATCTGTACCCGGCCCCGCGTTGCTGTGGCTCAGTTTGTTTAAATGGAACACAAAAACGAAAAGGACAAAATATATGTCTTATGTTTATGTTCTCAATATTTTTGGATACACAATTCTTGGAGGTGTCCTTTTTTCTGTGCAGATGTAGAGATTGTCTGATTTTTGGATTGTAGTATAAATAACATATACTTTTTCATGTGAGAAGACATCACAGTATACATGTAAGTCATACAAATGCAAAAAAATATCCCTGAAACGAGTTACTGGTTATTCCAAACGCCAAGCGAATTGTTAAGCGTAATATTTTAAATCAAAATGGTATATCCGTTTAAATAATACAGTGTACGTTCACTGCGTGTTCTGCCTGACGGTTGACAGAAGGGAAAACATGAGGGTTAAATTTTACTATAGACATGTATGTGAACCCGCACGGGAAAATCTCGAAAAGTAAATAAAATCAAGCCGATTTTCTTTTTGCATGTAAGTATAGTGTTTTATCAAGGATAAACCGAAAGAAAAATGGAAAAGAAAACTGTATAAAAATAAACCAACATAGCACTTTGGAGACGATTGATAATTACAAATAAAGAAAGAAAGGTGAAAATAATGTAAAAATGTTGTAGGATAAGTTTTCAAAGAAAAATATAGTTTGGTAAACTGTTGTTTTTGTGTTATTCCAAGAAAATATAATGTATTGCTTTCAAATATAATTAATAAGATTATGCGTAAACATTTTTGTGCTTTTTCTTTATTGTTGCTAATTCACGAATCGAAATATTGATTTCCACGTAAAACAAATAGTATATACTGAATTGCCATGTCACAGTAATGAAAATAGCAAAAAATTACGAAAAACAATGAGGGAGAAATTAATTATTAAATGAAATAGTTTTCGAAGACATTAGAAATTTTAGCTGTTTCCCCTGTGTTTACGTCACATGTCACGTGACCAAAGAAACATAGCCGCAATCATTTTTCCTGTAATCATTGAAAATCAAAATAATCGTGACACGACAATTAGGTATATTACATTTGTCATTGTTGTGATTGACAAAAAATGTAATGAGGTGTCATGTTTTTTTAAAATTAAATATCAACTTTTCAGCTGACCTATTTTGCTATATTGTATGAAGAAGCGCCCTTTTTATCGGCAGACCTGTACAGTGAAAAACCTAATATATTTTATGGTACTCTTGCACAACTTGACCCAGATCCTCAGAATTTTTCGTCAATTATGATTCGGGCTTGACCGGCAGTCACCGAAGAAGCCGGGCTAAGTAACAAATGCAGATGAATTTCAAAACAAACTGGAAAAAATAGATATACAATTAATATAAAATAACAAAAACCAACTACAAATTCACTGAATACATATTTTTCCAGAAAAGTCGCATTTTGTATTGTTTAGTTACTTTTATTTTTTTTTTCGCAATTGTTTTATAAAAAAAATGATTTTTTTTTACCGTAAATTGTTAGATGGATTTTTTTCCCAAGAAAACTTACATTTTTTATAGAAAATTATCATAATCGTTTCTCTTTGCAAATGGATTTTTTTATTATAAAGAAAGATGAATGCTTTTATGAAAACTGTAAATTGTTAGGTGAAAGTACAGCATTTTTATATTTTAAGCAATATTTACAAATTATTTTTTTGTCACACCCCCAGTAATTATGCAAAAACAAATTGCCGATTTAGTGTTTCAACATGAGAAGAACGCTCGGCTTAATCCGGTAATTTCTGGTTTATCCCTAAGCATAATTGAACCTGGAAGAGTACCATTCTTTCTAATTTCGTCTATTTTTCAATTTTTAATAGATTATCAGCGATTGCAAACTAACAAATTTAATCAAAATGCAAAACATTCAATAACTAAATATTTTTAAGGAGTGCTCAGATTATTATACAACGTCCTATTAAATTTATTCCCCCTATTGGAAACACGAAATAAAAGTATTGCCCGTATGGTTGAGAGAGGTTCTTTTCAAGTTTTGTGTTTTTTTTTGGAGGGGGACGTTGGCGAGATTCCATAATTTTCCATAATTCATATTTTTCAATTTATTTTACTTTTTTTACACACGTAAGTTACAGATCATAAACAAATTCAAAGAACAAGTTTATAAATTCACGTGAGGGTTCAGTTTTCAATAAATTTCGTATTCAATTTAGTACAACTTATAATTGAAAAATGAAGTAGCACGTGAAATTATAAAAAAATATATTTTTTTCTTTTTTTTCTGATAGTCTAAAACTGAACTATGTAATTGATGATATTAACAGGAAAAAAATGAAACTTGTGGAATTTAGCAGGTGGGGGCAATCTCGCTAACGTCCGCCTTTTTTATTTTTTGCAAGATTTTAAGCAGATCATTATTGATTAACCACTCAGCTACCAGGTTTGAGGCATCGCTTAGTTTTTAATATAACTTACGTAGATCTAGATATTTATTCTTTAGGGTAAAACTTGCGGAGTATTAGCTGTTTTAGGGTTGTTGTAAAAATGGAACGGAAATTCCAATTTCGTTCCGTTTTGATCGTATTTTTTTAATTGTACCCCTAAAAACGAATTTGATCCAAAGAATTATATTTAACAATCTTACTTTATTTAGTTTTATTTATAAAAATAAAATTGTTTTAACAAAAATGAACTAATTTAATTTTAAATGAAAAAATCAATTCGGTATATTTTTTGGTATTTTTTACATAAAGCCAACTCACCGTTTATATTGGATATGTTGACATTCGATGAATATTTCGCAGGAAAGCCACCACATATGGTTAATTTAAATTAAATTTTAATCTCATTATTACATTTTCAATAATCATGTGAGTAAATCGTATATATTAAAAAATTTATCCATATTGTAAACACATTATAAAGCGAGACGAAGAGTTCCTTTTAGTGATGTCACGTGACGGTAGGCGTTGATGCTGATTTTTCCCCAAATAAAAAAATGGCTACATCGTAACAAATAAAATCATCTAATTTATTAAATAAAAGTTAACTGCAATGTTATAATAAAAAAGAAATATATAAAATCACGCATGAGTAAACTGAAAATACTTTATCAAAATGTCGAAGCAATCGGTTCGGTTGTTTTTAATTGCTCAAAAACGAAAACCAGTCGTTTCATTTATATATAGACAAACTTATAAAAGATAAAGAAAATAATAATTAAATTTATAGTATAGTTTCACGATGATAAGTAATGAATAGGGAGTGGTGTGAG
Organism: Euprymna scolopes; assembly: GCF_053919585.1. Lineage (NCBI taxonomy): Eukaryota > Metazoa > Mollusca > Cephalopoda > Sepiida > Sepiolidae > Euprymna > Euprymna scolopes. The sequence goes on along the minus strand of NC_136484.1, from coordinate 160,166,632 downwards.
ATTATTATGAATGATTCTAGAAAGGACCGTTATACAAGGTGCCCATAATGTTCGTGTGCACTTTAAAAAATGTATAACTTTATTTATATTTGCGATAGAAATAATCTGTAAACAATGTTATCAACGTTGCATGTATCTAGTTTTAAGTATAGTTATTAAATAATATTTCAGCACAAAATTCGTTACAATTTTTAGATAAGTAAAAAATAAGTAAAAATATTTTCTTTTGTTTTTCAGAATCAATTTGATCCCATGGCTTCAATTGTGGAAAAGTAAACTGTGTTCTTGGGTTGGCTGAATTGAAATCTACTATTGCTGTACAAAGAAAGTTTAGAATTGAATACAATAAAAAAGCGTCTCATAGGAACACCATTGTAAAATGGATGAAAAATTTAAAGAGACAGGCTCTGTCCATGATAAACCACGGTCTGGAAGGCCATGTATCAGTGACGAAAGTGTTGCTTCCATTGAAGAATCCTTTACTGCAAGTTCAAGAAAGTCTGTAAGACGGGCATCACTGGAGCATCATTATTTCTATTGCAAATACAAATAAAGATATACTTTTTAAAGTGCACACGGACTTTATGGACACCCTGTGTAGTAGGAAGGGATTAGTTACCGAAAGTACTTAAACAGAAAAGCGCAGTTTATAGCTAAAAGAAAATACGGAAAAGAGAATGAAACATAAGAAATGGAGATAAGGAGTAAAGACATTCGGGGCATAAAAACAAAGTATTAAAAGGGAGGGGAATAAAATAGTATCATGTAATAAATGTTAGAAGATAAATAATTACAAAAATTCAGAAAATAAGTGAATATAAAAAAGCATCCAAATTTGATATATTTCCACACGCGCACATACAGAGAAATAAACATATAAATGTACACATATATTATTACACACAAACATAAACCCAGACACACACACACACACACACACACACACACACACACATATATATATATATATATATATATATATATATATATATATATATAATAGTAGGCATGTGGTTCAAGAGTGAAAAATAATCAACGAATATTTCATACTCCAGTAGTTTTATTGTTATTGGAATCAAGGAAATCGATTAGTCGACTTCTCGAGTTTAAAATCCATTGCTGTGCATCGGCAGATAACAATGTATATTAGTCTACATCGCTCTGTAGAAAACTTAATGCTTTTAAAAATTCTAAAATGCACTTGTGATGTAAGGCTGTGTAACGAATTAAATCGCTCCCTATGTACTCGAAAACGGCGGGGTTGATTTTTTCAGCAATATAACACGAAGTCACTTGGCAGTGAGCGTAGGTTTTTTTTTTTGTCAGAATGTCTTCGATAATCAAAATAATCCGATATTTTAAACAAAGAAAAATCTACACACCCTACCGTGAAAAGTTTATTCGAGAAGTGTTATTACCATACAAGTTGAAAGGCTCTACATATAATATCAACAGTAACATTTGTATTTGATAGAGGCGTTCTAAAACAATGTTCTAATTAAAAGCAAAATTTTAATATGGTGCTTGACTTTATAATTTCACACTTTAAGTGAGGTCATTATTACTGCACAGTCCGGAAAACCAGGCATATAAACTCACTTCATGATCTTATAAATAATATGGCGAGTTCGATTTATCTTTTCATGTTTTGAGCATAGGTAAATTATGACAGTTGACTTTTGCATCTTTAACTCTACTTCAAGTTATTACATATAAAAACAATTTTTTATAATCAACAACAGATTCTCCACTATCTGATGTAAACTGCAATGTATTTTGGACGAAATCATTGCGAAAGGAATATGAACTTACTCCCTGTGCGCTGCGATTTAATCGAAAAGTGGTCATTTCATCGAGTCCGTTAACAATAAAAAATATGAGAGTGTAAAACATTCGTTAATCCTCATACTATACCGGGCAATATATATATATATATATATATATATATATATATATATATATATATATATATATATATATATATATATATATATATATATATATTCTGTCGAAAATAATTATTAAAGAAAACAACTTAGACACCGGTTAAACCCGATACAAAAAAAAAAATCGTAATTTCACTTAATTTTATTTTTATTTCACTTATTTACTGTATTTTATCATTATCTATTTTTAGACTCCATTTTATCACCTCCTATTCTTATTTTTAGACACCATCTTTTAAATTACTGTGCTATGTTATCCCAATTCAATTATTTCTAATTTAAAAAAAAAAGATTTTTTTCGTAATCTCATGTCATTTTATTTACTTAATCTATCACCGCTATATTTCCAAACACATTTTTTTAATCTCTACGATATTTTATCTTTTAGACGTAACCCACTACACTAGTTTACTCTAATTTAGTTTTTCTCTCATAAAATGTATATACATGTATATATGACATCTAATTTACATAAGGAAAACACGCTGCACTTCCCCATCATTATATATAGCCCCAATCCTCCGACTCTCTCGTCAATGACCATCTCTCTTGAAGAAGCCCGTATAAATCGGGCGAAACGTTGAGTACCCAGGTCCTTCCACCTCCATTTTATTTCATATATATATATATATATATATATATATATATATATATATATATATATATATATATATATATAGGTTAGCTATGGAATAAATGTATAAGCGTGACACTTCTGACGTAAAGAATAGTTTTTGTGACATAACAGAAACGTTTCTATGAAAGTATATTAAAATGAAAAAACGAATATATATAGGTTTCTATGAGTCGTTCTGTTTAAAATTGTTTATTTTTGTGAAAAAAAACTTACAGTTATTAAATTATAAGTGGTGTGCCATACTTATAGGTAAATGTGCACTGAACAGATACCGTAATACTTCAAGTTAAATTCAAATTTTGATACATCTTTTTTAAATGAAATTGTTAGTTGAAAGTACAGAATAGTTTAAGCTACTCTCCCCATGTTAAGAATGAATTTTAAATAGAAAATGAAAATAAAATGTAACTTTTTTCATTTATTTTAAACAAACATTTATGACCCATTGGGTCAAATATTTAATTTATGTTAATAATAAAGGCAATAAAACTAATTAAGGCAATGTGGAAATGAACGGTGTAAAAAAAAGGAGAAGGTATTAACAATTGTTTATTTGGATAATTTACGAAAATAAAAACAATTGAGACGCTGAAAACGTACACAGTAAAATTACGTTTTATTGTGTTGATTATGTATTTGTAAAAAAAACCCAACATTTTCGGGAGTATTTATTTATGGTGATAGTGTAGAAGAACATGTATGAATGTTTTTAAAAGAAGGTATTAAAAAATGGAGAATTAATTTAAAAAAAGGACGAACGGTGGTAAATCGGCGTTGTAAAATGCTCTTATAGTTGTCAACCGGTCAAAGTTAATTTGTTTGTAAGAAAACTGAGACAGTATAATTGTAGAACAGAATAGTTGCAAAACATCCCAACTCTTCCCATGTTAAATAATAATTTCTAAATAATAACGCTAATATTTCATTCCGCAGATCAAATTCTGAAAATTAGCAATTTGTGTTTATTTGTTTACGCTGTTATGGTTTATGTTTATGTACTCATACGCAACCGGAAGTCGTAAACCGGATGTGTGGTTAAAACATCCATTACAAGGTCATTTGACTTTTATAATTATATATCTATAATATGAAGCTGAATGTCTGTGTGTGTGTGTCTGGTCACGAATAGGCTCCTATATGGTTGACTATTTTGTAAAAACTGATTGCATATAATGATAGAAGACGTATCGAGACACAGGAATAGATATGGTTGATCTGGCAGAAGAGTGGCTCATTAAAATTGTGGGGTCTGCATTCGCGCATTGTCCACAAGGTATGGAAATAAAAAATAAAAAAATTAACAAAAAACGTTTACAAGTGTTTTTGATATAGATATACATAAGAATACTTTGATAAGTATGTATTAACTTAAATAGGGATGGTATAGTAAAACTGTGGGGTCTGCGTTCGCGCCTGGCCTCCATAAAATGGAAATAGGCACAAACTTTAATAAAGATTTTTCATATCTATCTGCGTAAGTATATTTTGATGATTATGTTTCAGTTTGAAGAAATATGATATAATGAAATTATGGGGTGTTCATTCGCACCTGACCTCCATAGAATGGAAATATGTCACAAAGTTTAACAAGGTTTTTTTTAATATAGATTCACAGAATATTGTGATAAGTGTTTCAGTGTGAACAGATATGGTATAATAAATTATGAGGTTTATCTATTTTATTCTTTACTGTCATCATATTTTGCTTTGGTTTTGATACCCCCAAATTCGAAGTTATCTGTTTACAGCTCTTCTTTTTAATAACCATAACTTTCATAAATCAGAACCCATTTTCTGTACGCTGTTTTTGAACCCAGTCAAGGATGGGTACTTGTGCTAGTATATATATATATATATATATATATATATATATATATGTTTATATATATATATGAGAAAATAGTTATACGTATGCATATAAGTGCATTGTTAAAGTAAATTAAGGTGCATTTTACGTAGAATTAAAATTAGTCACAATTACGGGTATCTATGTATGATCATGTGGAGAAGTTTATAAAACTATGTGCCCTCGATTACCTAATGAAAATCAGATCGAGAAGAACACAGATAATAAGAAGATAATATGCAACTCATTGCATTTCAAACACACGCACAAACCCACATATATATTTATATATACATCACATGCTAAAACCTAGTGCCATCATGAATAGATGTGTTCCAAATTGATGTAATTACGTTTCCAGAAAACACACACACGTACTGGTATATATATAAATATATATATATATATATATATATATATATACATATATATATGCTATATATTTATATATATATATAGAGAGAGAGAGAGAGACAGACAGACAGACAGACAGAGAGGGACAGAGAGTGAGACAGAATATGCAGAAGAGGGAAGGTGGGATAGACAAAGAGAACATTTCATAATCGAATAGAGCGAAAACAGTGCAACCAAATAAAATCACATCATCAGATTTTTATTTGTATTTTTTGATAATTTATTGTTAACATTGAATTATTTACCAAAACTGCTTGTAAAGATAAGGCGGCAAAGAAGGGATAGGTAAAGAAAAAATGGAGAATTCATAGGAGTGTGTGTGTATATATATATATATATATATATATATATATATGTATATATATATATGTATATATATATATATATATATATATATATATATATATATATATATATATATATAAATATATATATATATATATATATATATGAACACTATTTTATAAAGCGAAACTGTCCATAGATATAAGTACGTTCTTTTCTGGCACTAGAAATAACTAGGATTATTTTTATGAAATTCTACAAAAATATACTTTATGCGTCTGCCAGTGTTTTTCGATAGGTGTTGCATCAGAATTCCTTCAATTGATATGGATAAGCGCAAAAATCCGATGATAGAAAGGGGATTATTTTTTTAAAGAAAACAGTTTGCTGCAACCTAACTTTACCACTGCATATCAAATAGTATTACCACACAAACAGAAACGCACTGCATATAAAATAAAAAGTAAGTTCTTTGATATGACAGGGGCGCTTCGAAATGAATATGTTTGTTTAAAGTACAAGTAAACCATGATACGTGAGGTTTGCATTTTAAACTAAAATTCAATGCACAAGCAGAAAGGCGCGGTATATAATATCAAAAGTAGTATCTTTGATATTACAGGGGACTGTTCGTAACTAATGTTTTTATTTAGGCAACACTTTCGGTTTGTTATGTTGTAATGAGATGTGTTATTTATGTGTTTCTTATTTTAGCAATGTTTTCATAAACAATGTTTTATTTCTTACACAGGTATTTAGATAATTATAAATTTGTCAAAGTTGTACTAGTTTTGCAGTAAACGGGAAACAAGGCAGTGTTTCATTGTAGTACTTTGCTTTATTTGTACGCATGCCGTTGAGTTTTTTTTTACATAGGCATCACCACTTATCAAGACCAAGAGGTCACTCAAGGATAAGGGTTAAAGAGTGTACAGTAGACATTGGACAATATAGTAATCATTAGTAATGAAGATTTGGTAAATTTGATAACTTATATAGAACGGCTCATCAAGAACTTATTTACGTTAGACTTGAACACAACCATATTGTAGTCAGCCGGAAAGCAGGAAAACGGAAGACAATTCCACAGGCGAGCATTTCTAAGAAAGAAGCTTTGTTCATGGAATCTACGTTTAGGTTTAGGCACAGATAAAGAGTGGGGGGATTATTGATAGTGTGTACAGCTAGACGAGTGTTTCTTGTGAAAGTTTGGCGAGGGGGGACCATAGATTGAAGCTCAGTTGAACACCTTCCATGAAAATAACGATACATCAGAAACAAACTCGCGGCATCTCTTCTGTGAGATAGAGGTTGCAAGGAAGAGAAAAGAACATCTCCTACGAGGCTACGAAGTCTATTTTGAACTCTATCAAGGCAGAACAAGTCCTTTCTAGCAGCTCCTGCCCAGATGTGGCAACAGTATTCCATCTTGTTGTATAAGCTGTCTTTCACCTTCTCCATTTCCGCAAACGATGCAATGGTTTCTACCAGGATGAGAGTGCTTAGGATCCAAGATTGAGGGCTACAGAAAAGTATAATTTCATATAAGTTGAGGCTGACTCTTTATATGTCTAATATGTTCTTTAGATTCCACTTGACTTTAATTGATTCACGTCCATGAATGCGTTTCTTACACATACTCGATTGGTAACTTCTCGAGTAAGATAGTGGGAGAGAAAAGCTGAAAAATCAACTGATCGAAAATTATAATTAGTATATGTAAAAAGTAGCATGTAAGAATGAATGTTATCATAGCGAAACAAATAATTGCATCTAAAATTATGTATTTAATAAAAGGAATGTTAGTGGTCATAACTAGCACAAACAAAGTATTTACATGGTAAAAACAATGTTTCAACATGAACGAACTGACGCAATGAGATAGCTTAAAAATAAACGCTTCAGTAAATCAAGAGTTGGAATCAGAGATAGCTGACCCAGTCGGTAATCACAGGGAGAAAGACAGTCCACGGACAGTTTTGGTGTCGGGTAGGGGAAATGTTTATAGTAAACATCTAGGATCAGCCTTGCAGCTTTCCAATGATGGAAACATTCGGAATATAGCTGGTGGTAGTACAACCAAGGCTACGGATCGTATGAATTTAAGTTTTCAACTTTCCGAGGACCGGTCAAATCAAGGTCA